>NC_143566.1:90875454-91178484 GCF_054136105.1 Typopeltis vanoorti
TGGTGTCAAGCAAAACCATATGTTCCACCGGCAACATATGGTTTGGTTTTGCTTGGTCTATACAGCAGTTTCTGTTGGAAAGGGAATTTGATTCATTAGTTAGTGTCGTTTTATCCCGGTTGTCTCTAAATGCACTGTTTGTTGAAAAATATAATGACTCCTTTAATTATGCATAGCTGAAAATTGCCACGTATCCCCCTAACAATCTTTTGCATACCCCCGGGGGTACGCATACCATACTTTGAGAAACACTGCTTTATTGGATGAAGTCATCAACTGGAACAATAATACTATAAAGAAACCATATATATTTTGGTAGAGCTCCCTGCTTCTAGGGGTTACATAAACATACAAAAAGAAGATTCCCACTAAGGCTGACTGTGAACTGTAAAATCAAATGCTGTGAAATCAAATGCTGTTCAAGCTACTATGATAGCAGTACATGAATAAGTCTACATTATTAATAATCTCCTATCAACAATATTCTTCAAAATTAGTCTATTGCTTGTCAGCATTGTAATATTATCATAATTTCATTCTTCTAAGACACTAATGACAGAACCAACCCCCCCCCCCCATAAATCTTGGCCTTCCTCTGGTTTTTTTCCCTGCCATCTTGGCAACAAACACCTGTTTTGCTAACCTTTCATCACCCATTCTATTTAAGTGGCCATGTGAACAGGGCTAATCACCTTAGATTAGCTCTGCTCACACATTTTTGAATGCAAACAATGTCAAATTCCTTCTTAAATTTTAACAATTCTGCAATTAATACAATCTGTTCACTCCTGTAACCTTTCTCAAAGCTCTCATATCTGTGATATCTAATCTTTGATCAACTGCTTTATTTCTAAATAAATAAATACCTGTATCTTGTATCATTTCCTGTAACTCTCAGATCCATCCATTACTTAAAAACTGGTTTGAACATTGTCTTGTATATAGATAGTTTAGTGTTTTGGATAATTTCTTTCTTATTCCACATAAATTTATTCAACTGGTTGCCTGCCATAGCAGTTTTGCTTATTCTGTCTATTTTCAAATTTCATTTGACATCTTCATGAAAAACTGTGCTTAAATAGAAATTTATTTATTTATTCTTATGGCAAAAGCAACTACAGGTCAATGTCCAGACCAGAAAGCCAATCCAGGGCCTCATCTGTCATTTCATGGATGTCCTGGAGGTCAACACCATGAAATTGGTGTAGTTCTGATCCTGTTGATAGATGACCAAATCTTCCTAGGAAGGGCAAAACCAGGCTGTGGAGCACAGGGATCTTCAACTTGTAAACCATTTGTTGGAAGATTGTTGGACCAGTGTTCTCTCCACATGTCAGGTGTTGATAGTAAGGCAGCTGAAGAGAGTTCATCCATAGACCAGAAAGGGTTTTGTGATTTTAGGTGAATACTAGGTGGATTTATGAGAGTGTGGTGCAGGAGAAGGAGTGGTTTTGCTCATTACATGGGAAGGCTTTCTCAATCCCCCCCAGTAAAATAGAAATATTTTACTACTTCTATAATCTCTCCATTCGAAATTCAGCAGAAGTTTTTTTTATGTTCTGCCTATTTAGTTTTGGTCTTTTCATTGCTGATTTTCATGCCAAATTTGGGACAGCTGTTATGCAATTTAGTTAAAAAATCCAGGAGACTTGCACTGAATGTATTTAGGAATATCACACTTTGGTTGGAAAGACCTGGGTTCGATTCTTGTCTGTGATGCAAGAAACCTTTATCAGGTCTTTTTGACTAAAGGTGAGTTAGCCAGTCTCAGAGTGGTGGTGGGTTTTTTCTCCTGGAAACTCGGATTTTTCATCCCTCAAAATAGACAAACTGGCCCCAGTACACACACGTATACAGTCATAAATACTTAGGGCAAAGAAGGAAATGGGAAACCACCTTGTTTCATAATCATTCCCTGATAACATAGAATATTGCTATACAACCAATCATAAGGCGGCTGAGGACTAAACAACACCAACTTCAACTACATAAAGCAAACAGCTAAGTTTGATATCTCCAATTCTAATATCAGGTTTAATGGCACTTTCTTTCATAATGTGATCCATATAGATGATGAGTATGAGTGGAGATAATATGAATCCTTGTCTTACACCTGATTTTACATCAAACCATCTTCCTGGGCAAGTTCAACTTACCTATTTGGTGCAACTAGTCTATGTAATTTTATTTACGTAACTAAATAAAATTACACAGACAGGAAAACATTCTTAGACCTTTCTACTTAATGCTGACCCCCTAGAACTTTAGAACTATGGAATTCACCATTTTTTCCCCTTGCATCAGTCTTTCTTAACATGTCATGTCTGCATGTATGTATCTATATACCAATTTATCATTTCCTGATAATGCTAACTAAAATTTGTAACTGCTAATTGGAATAACTGGAAAGAGGAAGTTTTTATCAGATCACGTAAGTTCTTATTACTTCCTAAAAGTATAAATCCGGTTGTCTATCATTTATGCAAATCAAGTTCAAATTCCAGATAAGTATCATTAAAGGATGTACTGGCTATGATAGTACTAATGATTGAAGTTCACATTATTATTAACCTCCAATCAACAATTTTCTTTCACATTAATTTACTATTTTTCAGGACTCCAGAATTCTCAGATCATAAATAATGATGTTCTAGGGTAGTGTTTCTCAAAGTGTGGTACGCGTACCCCACATATATATATATATTAAATTATATTATGTATGAATTCTCGTACCCAAATTGCGAGTTACTGTTGCCTCAAAGTTCACATTGGGGTGATAGTAACTCGCTCCCTGCAGTAAATAACACGCCCTCCACAACAGCTACTATATTGCAGAAGCATGAAAAACAATTAGTTTTATTATGTCCCTGAATAAGGTACAGAGACATTTGCAGGCTATATAATATATTTCTCAACAAATAGTGCAATTAGAGACAACTGGGATAAAAATGGCACTAACTAATGAATCCCGTGTCCCAATCCACAGAAACTACTGTATGGACTCAAGCAAAACCATATGTTGCACTAGCAATATATGGTTTTGTTTGACACCACCCCGTCATGAAAGTGTTAAAACTAAGAAATATATAGTGAATGTGTTTCAGATATTATGGAATTTGGTTGAAGAGAATTAGCATTTCAACTCAATTGTTGAAATGAGAGCCAACTCAATTGTCGGCTTGCTTTTGTCTTCAGATCGTGCGATCCTTTGTTAATACCGCACCAATCACATGCATGTCTTCATAGCTGCTCTATCTCTCTGGCCTACAATTGCTGTCTATTTTGCACTCTGCTTTCACTTCTCATTAGTTATTTGTGAAAGATTATTCATTATGTATATCAAGTCTTATAAATTACTGGTAATTTTTGCTTGAAATAATGGCAAAGAAGATGATGCTATTTGGGTAGATGACTGATGATGCACACAAGGAAACTGCTCTCAAGGAAAGAAGTAGTGATGGTGAATAGGAGCTTCTTAGTAAGTCATACCCATTTTCAGTTTTTTCTGAAAACTTGAGTTTCTGAAAATCCCTGCATATATCTTGCACTACAATTTTTTTGCTTTAATTTTGGGGAAAAAATGCAAATGTGAGTTATATTCAGTAATTTTTTAGCTTTCAAATGCATTAAGTATAGATCATTGGTTAAAAACTGGATTTATAAAATGCACAAAAGAGAGCAATATAGCAGATAGTAGCTGTAAGCAACAAGAAAATTTTGATATTGTATCCCTCTCATTGATGATAAATTATTTAAATAGAGTAAAAATTTATAGTATCTTTATGAATTTTGTTCTATTAAAAATAAATTATACTTTTTTGTTTACACGTACATCCAAATTCAAATAAAATATACATTTACAATGAAATATATTTTTTATTTATTATTATTATTTTAATAACGGGGTAGTTCATAATAATGAAAATTTAAGAAGGGGGTACACAGATATCTGAAGTTTGAGAAACACTGTTCTAGGACATTTTAACTGCCTTAAACCTTCTGGACTCTGAGCATTTTTCCTGACAGCACAAAACATTTGTTTTGCTAAGCTTTCCTCTCCCATCCCACATAAGTGACCATATCAACTTAGATTTACTCTCCTCACAGATTCTTGAATGCTAACAACATCAAGTTCTTTTCTATTATCTTCATTTTCAATGATGCTAACAGTCCATCTGTCCACCCCACTAATTTTTCTCAAAATTCTCATATCTGCTATCTGGTCTTTGTTCAACTTTTTTAAATAACGAAACCTGTGGTGAGATCATAATTAAAAGAAACACATGTATTAACCACAGTGAAAATTATTTAATTGTAAATATTTCATCCTAAGTATCTTAGGACATCATCAGTATAGATGATGTAAAAAAAAAAAAAAAAAAAAAAAAAAAAAAAAAAAAAAAAAAAAACCTAATAATAATTATTTTACACAATTTTGTGCGACAATTTCCTATAGTTTAGGAATAGTAAGAACGTCGTTGCGGTTTAAATTTGGTCTGTGTAGTAGGGTTTCAGAACTTTCTTTATATAAATATTCATGTTTATATAAAGATCTATGTAAAAGTTTAGACTTTTCCCAATGGATCCTATGGCTTGGATTTTCAATTCTGTGTTGAGAGAGGCCAGATTTTTGCGGTTTAAAAAGACGAATGTGGTCTTGATGTTCCGAGATGCGTTTCTGAACAGACCTACCTGTCTGTCCAAAGTAAGACAATTTGCATGAGCATGGAATCTCATAAACGATTTTTTTTTAACTTCTGTAACACGTTACGCACATTTAATGAGATTCTATTGTAATCATATGCCCTAACTGTATGTTATAGTTCGCCCACCGATTAGAGGTCCCTCGACACTTCTGCGCATCTCAGAAAAAGGAGAACCCATTCCGATAATAAGGTAATCAGTTCGTATTGTGGGATGAGTTGTTTAATATTACTGGTCGGAAAATTAACTTCTCTTTTATGATTATTGTAGTTAACTAAGTTGCTTGTATAACAGTTGGAAAATTTTACCTATAAAGCACATAATTTCGTGTGTTGGCGACCAATTCGGATGTCCTTCATTTCTTTCTCCCCTTCAGCATGAATTGACTATTCTTGGAAAGACGCGAAGCAGGGACCTGCAAACGGTGGGCGAACTATATTCCTATTATTGTTTAAACTACTTACTGATGATGTCCTAAGATACTTAGGATGAAATATTTACAATTAAATAATTTTCACTGTGGTTAATGTGTGTGTTTCTTTTAATTTTGTTCAACTGTTTTATTTCTTACACCACTCTCAAATATGTAAGTTACAACCTAGTTTGAATAATGTCTTGTATAATGCTATTTTTTGTGTTTTAGCTAATTTCTCTCTCTTATTCCATAATAAATGTATTCAACTAGCTTAGAATATCATAGAAGCTTTACTTATTCTATTGTTGACTTCCATATTTAATTTACCATCTTCACTAAATATATATATTATATATTTAGTGAAACATCACCATGCTCCTGCATGGTGATGTTTTCCATGTTCCTGCTTATTTTCATAGTTTGTCTTTTTATTGCTGATCATATTCAAACCAAGTTTGTAACAGAAGCTATTCAATCAAGTCAAAGAATCCTGAAGATCTGCATGGATTTATTTAGGAGCACAACATCATCTGAATAAAGTAAATAGTTAAGTGGAATAACTCTAACTTTGATATCAGATATGATGCCACTTTGCTTCATAATGTGATCCACAGACACAATGAATAACACCTGATTTAACAAACTATTTTTCTGAGCCTTCTCTATATGGTCTGAACTTAACATATATGCTTGTTGAAATCTTACATGGAACACTCAGTAGGAAAATTCTGAAATTATCTTTTTTTTTTTAAACACAAATGGGTAGTATGAGTGCTCTACTTCAATAATCTGGAATGTGACTTTCAGATCATGTCTTCTAAATTATGCAGTGCAGCCATTGCATAATTTCTACATACCTGAGAATTTCTGATTGAATATCATTTACTAATATTCAGAGAAATTCTGAGTGAAACACAGGTCCATCCAGGTAATCAAGGTAATATCATTTGCTCTAGTTGCTTTTCCACATAAAATGAATAATGATTTATCTGAAGAACTAGCAAAAAAAGAAAGCTGCATGGCTATCATTCAACAGACTAAAAGAAACACTTACTGATCCTTGACATCTCTGCAAAGGCAAAACTATTTAATAGTGACATTCTTCCATCACTCACAAATGGATCAGAAATATGGCACATGACAAGGAAAGAAGAAGAAACTCTCAGAATAACTCAGCGTGCAATAGAACACAGGATTTGTAACATCAGCAAAATGGAACATGTTAGAAACACGGAACTAAGAAAGAGATAAGCCATAAAAGATGTGGTAACTGCAGTACATGAAAGCAAGATGAGATGGGCAGGTCACATAGCCAGACTCAACGATAACAGATGGACATATAGAATACTCAACTGGCAACCAAGAATAAAGAGAAAAGCAGGAAGACTACCCACAAGATGGGAAGATCCACCAGTGAAATCTATGGGTATAACATGGAAGAGAGAGGCTCAAGATCAAGATCGTTGGAGGCATCTTTGTGACCTGCACTCATGGAGAAATCCTGAGTGAAACACAGGCCCATCAAGGTAATATCATTTACTCTAGTTGCTTTTCCACATTTGGCTTACTTCGGACAGACAGATAGATCAGCGACCATCCATTTGCAATCACAACTATGGTCAATATGGCCTTGCACACCATGTATTGGATATGACCCACACGATCTTCTGGAAGAAACCCACCATGCTCCACCACAGTAAATTCAAAAAGGAAAGACTGTTTTTAGAATTTGTGGCAGAACTCAGAAATCAACCAAATTTAAATAAATATGGATGCATAAAAACTTCACAAAATTTGGGAAACAATAATTGTCTGACTTCCCACTTTACATCCCAGGCAACCTACAAACACCACCACCTAGATAGGATTTTAGAGTCAACCCATGTGTTTCATTTAGCATTGTGTTGTCTTTGTGTGTGTGTGTGTGCGCTACAAAAGTTATTTGTAATCCCTGAAGATGTCTCAGTGAATGAGATGATATATTGAAAGCATTTAGAATTAGTTTTAATCCTTTCCTAGTGCTGTAAATATTCCATTAAACCTCCAACATGAGACTTCCTCTAATAACTTGAAAAATTACTTCACTTCTTCCTTAAGAGAACTTATCTGTGGGACTACAACCGCAAATAAGTTTCACTGTCCATATCATTTTACTCGAAATTGTCTGCAGTGCAAGAAGTTTATCTTTGTTTGGTGTTGAATGCTATAGCTACTCCTTCCTTTTCCCTGATCATAGTTACCTGAATATAACATCTTGCATTTATTGTTTAACAGAATCTTACTTGATTTCGCTTTTTTTCCCCTCAGTGAAAGAACTTATGGAAACATGGTACTTCTCTAGTTTTTATGCCAGTTCAATTTCCTTTTCAGTTGGTACTTCTTACACTGATGGTGGAAATCTTGAAATCTACTGGCAGTGCTGAGTTTGTTACAGCAGATGACTTCTCACTGTTCACCCTCTTCCCTGATGAAAACAGTAGAGGTCTTCTTTAGCAATGTGATAAACTTTCTATAAACATAAAGACATACATAAATATACTTTGGCAGCAAGAGGATGGAAATCAATATTAGATTATTTTATTTTAAATGAAAAACATCAAAGTTCTCTTTAGATGTTAGAGTTCACAGAGGGTATGAAATAAGTAGTGACCACTTCCTCGTTAAAATAAAATTAAGATTGCTGCCTAAATGGCTACAAATAACAAGAACAGAAAGAAAATGTAAAACATTTGTTTATGAAACTAGATTATTAAATGACACAAATATACAATGGCTATATGAACAAAGAATTAACCAATATTTAGATAAAATAAAACAAAATGAAGAAATAGAATGGCTTAATATAAAAACGATACTTAATGCAGCAGCAAATGAAAGCTTAGGAAAGACCAAAAATTTTAATAAAAGGAAAAAACTGAAGATATGGGATGATACAATCAAAGAAATAATCAAAATGAAAAAAGAAGCCTATCCTAAATGGTTAAGCAGTAGAAAATTAGAAGATGAAATAGAATATAAAAGAATAAGAGCCATAGCTAAAAGAGAAGTTAGAAAAAGACAGAGAGAATCATGGAACAAATTTGTTTCTAATTTAGAACATGATTTATATAAAATAAGACCCAATGGATATAAGATTTTGAAACACTTAAATATAGATACTAAAGGAAACATAAAATTAAACACCGAATTGAAATTAGAAGAATTTCTAAATTTCTACACAGAATTGTGGACATAAATATTTTAAGAAAGATAACTGGCAAACATTTAATGAAAATCACCTGGAGAAGATAAGCTAGGTTCAGAACTATATAAATATGCAGGAACAAGGTTCAAAGAAAGAATCCTATTATTTTAAAATAAAGTCTATTCAACTTGTAATCCCCCAATAGAATGGAAAAAAGCAATTGTGATTCCTATCTTTAAAAAAGTCCGCACGGTTAGCCAAGTGGCTGTGCACTTCGCAACCATATGCCTGGGGAAGGAGTGCCCTAGGTTCGATTCCCATCGGTGATGTGAGGAGCTAAAGGATTTTCCTCAGCCATAGCCAAATTATCCGGTCTTGGGCATGGATAGTAGGATTTTCTCCCAGTTTATCCTGGTATTTTTCATCCCACAAAAGCGGGCAAAACGGCCTTGAGAACTCAACACTACGGACATAGGATACACTGGAGAGCAGGGCTGACCACCTTATCCTGTGAACGGTTTGAGGTCCGATGATTAATAAACCCTCGACACCGCAAGGTAAAAGAGGGTAAAAAGAAGATGAGATGAGATCTTTAAAAAAGTTAGTAGAGATGACCCTAAAAACCATAGAGGTATAAGTATACTAAATTCCTGTTTCAAAATATATAGCAGAATTTTAAATAAACTAATAAAATATTCTGAAAACTTTATTTTAAAAGTACAGAATGGATTTAGAAAAGGACGATCATGTATAGACCCGGCCTTTTGCCTAAAATTAATAATAGAGGAAAGAAAAGAATACAATTTAGAAACACATATTACATTTATTGACTTTGAGAAAGCATTCGACAAAGTTAAAAGAAGCATTTTATTTAACATATTAAAAGAAAGACAAATACCAAATAATATCCTAAAAGCTCATAAGTATATATGAAAATAATCAAATACAAATAAGATTAAATCATGAGCTATCATATATGAGAGAGATAAACCAAGGGGTCTGACAGGGATGTCCCCTTGTTAATAATTGGTGGATTTTTATATAGATAAGGTATTCATAGATATTATATCTTAATGTTAATCCTACCATAGAGAATGATCTCTTTTCAACAATTTTTTTTTTTCCGAGTGTACCTATATGTTATTATATGCACAAGGGTTCACTCCAATTGGTGCAATGATCTTAACTCTTTCTTTCAGAATCCAAATAATCACTGACTCAAGACAAAAAATACAAAATAAACACATTTAATAAAACAATATATATACACAAATATATATATATATAACAACTTTATAACAACTTGTTATATATATAACAAGTTGTTATATATATATATAACAACTTTACATAACTAACTACAAATTAATTGGATCCAAGGCCTTTTTAAATAAACTTACACTTAAGATTAGACTAAACACTTTGTTTGCACAATCACAAAATGTTCATAGCCAGTTTCTTTCTCTGTCAAGGCCCTTTTCCGAAGATATATGACTTTATTCTTCATTTTTACAGGATCCTTTCTCATCACTTACGTAGAACACATTAATTCATCCGAACTTAATTCTGTCTCTTTTCTTCAACAGAAATAATAGTCAGATCCGGCGTCCTTAATACAGATGAAACTTCCTAATCAGAGTTTTCTCGAACATTCCTTTAGAACGTAAATAGCAAATTCTTCTTTTATTCACTTAATGCTTATTGACAGTATTAACTCTTCCAATTAAAAAAAACTTACAGTTCTATGATTCCCTTTTTGGAATCTACTATAAATCTTTCAATTAGTTAAGCATAGTTTCTGGGAAATTCCCATGTTACTCCTCTTAAACACTATTAATATAATTAACGGCTATTGTATTGTATTTTCAATTAGTGTTTCCTCCAATATTCCGTTTCAAACGCATATAGCAATATTTCCCTTTTATTCATCAATACTTACTCCACTTTGAAACTTAATAGTTCTACGATTCCTTTTTCGGACTATACTATTAATTTTCTTCCAACTGTCACTTAAAAAACTTCAGTTCCTCTCAATCTAAATATCTGCTGGCCTGTGTTCTAAATTCCTTCTGAAAGCTATCTTGTTTACAGCCGTTACTCAGATACCGAACGCTTTCTTGTCAGCTGTCAATCACTCATCAAACTTCTCGGTGAGCATGTGCACTCCATGGCAAGCGAGAAACTAAGTACTGTATAATGGCTGACACTTTGTCTCCGTTAGCGACAAGAGATTGTCCTCATAAAACACAACTTTTGATCATTTTAAATTACAATAAAAATTTGTTTAAAGTAACACAACTATTCAAATCCGGTAAGTACATAAATTTTTAACTGCTTTACATATCACTTTTAACCAGTGGCGCACCCAGAGGGGGGGACCAAGGGGCCCAGGCACCCCCCCAAAGAAAAGAAAAAAACACTAGAAAAATTTCCAAAAATCTTTTCCTAATTAAAATTCATTTTTTTAAAATTTATGTTGTGTGCTACTTATGAAATAGCGATCACTGTAGATGCTCAGTTATAGGTCGTATGCGATGTGTAGTGTGTATTCGCAAAACGTCTACTCAACTGCCCCCCACCCCCAAAGGTTAAATCCTGAGCGCTCATCCCCCTCCAAGATTAAATCCTGAGTGCGCCACTGCTTTTAACAAAACAATTTCCATAACGAGCACATCGCAAGTGCCAACAATGCGTGTTATGAAAACAAAACTAATAAACAATACGTAAAAATATTCAGAATTTTAATTATGATTATTTTTACACCCTCTCAGCAACCCTTTTTAATATTTACCTAAATGAAATAATAATAAAATGGAATAAAAATTTCTATCAAAGTATTAAACTTTCTCCTACTGTGAACTTAAACACGCTACTTTTTGCCAATGACCAAATAATAATTACAAATTCTGATGATATCTTACAGAAAGCTATTTTAAATCTAAATGAGATAGCCAAAAGATTATGGTATGATAATATCAACAGAAAAATCAAAAACTATGGCCTTTAAAGGACAAGATCCAGTAAGAACTAAAATAGTAATAGATAACAAGATTTTAGAATAGGTATATTCATTTAACTACCTAGGTTGCATAATTACATATGAAAATGAAAAAGATATAAACGTAAAAATTGCAAAATATTTAAAAATAACAGGTGTAATTAACTCTATATTTAAACCAAACCTAGTTCAAAAACAAACCAGACTAAAATGTATACAATACATTAGCCCTACCAGTCCTGTTGTATAGAAGTGAAATCTGGACAATAAAACAAAAAGACAAACAAAGATTAATAACAGCTGAAATGAAGTTTATGAGAAAAACTGCAAAGTATACTCTATTTGATCACAAAAGAAACGAAGAAATTATGAAAGAATTAAACCAGGAATCAGTAATAGAAAAAATTAAAAAATATAAACATAAATGGATGGAACACGTTCAAAGAATAAAAACAGAAAGAATACCATAACAAGCCATTAGGAAAAAAGAAAATCAAGACATCCTCTTAAAAGATTCAACGATGACTCTAAGGCTGGAACAGGCCACTCTAGACCTAAATCCTTGATAGGCATGATGACCAAAAACAATTGTCTTAACTAATTCAAGAATAGTTAGCCTTTCACTACATTATTTTTTTTTAAAAGTCAATATTTCATTTGCTTTAAAGAACTTATAGTAAAGTCTTTTGATGGCATCAATTGGATGATTACAGGAGCAATTAAAAAAAAAAAAAAGCTCCATGAATATATCCAATTTTTTTTTTTTTTTTTTTTTTAAATCAGGCAAAGTACATTTAAGAAGGTAAAGATTTTCAAATCACACTATCAAGTTTTAGTTATCAGACAAACTAATCATTTGGGTAATCCCTAAGAAAGAAAGGGGAAGGAGGGTTTAAAACCTAACTGAAGTATTATCTCACAATGGCCTGATATATTTCAGATTCTTGTTGAGAGGCTTATACACTGGTTAAACATGATAACTAATATTTAAGGAATAGACAGCGTATACTAGGAATATAAATTAAATAAACTTTAATGTATACTTTCCGATATTTCGGCGAACGTCACGTTGCCATCTTCTTGGGAACTTACTACAAAGATACGTGCACACAAGTACTAATAACAGCAAATGAGACTGAAGCTAGGAAGCTAACGTTTTCCTAAAGTCCTGATGGTGCCCCCTGGCAGGCTATATTGGTAGTTCTTGGCCTTTGGGCTGAAGTTCTTCTGATAAAAGTTTCCCAAATTTGGGGCAGTCTCATGCATCCAAATTTGTTGAGGTTTGGCATGTTCCTAAGGGCCGAGGCCGATTCCATGAATAGTCTTTCATACTTGAACTTGCTGTGGTGTATTACTGTGGCTTTCTTCCATCTTATTCTGTGGAGAGTATCCAGAGCGTGGTCTGCAAGCGCAGAGTGGCTGTACTGGTGAAATCGGATGTAATCCTTGTGTTCTGAGATTCTGATATTTGCTGTCCTGCCTGTTTGGCCAAAGTAGGACAATTTACAGCTGCAAGGGACCTGGTATATACCAGGTAGGTCTAGGGGAAGTGGTTGGTCTTTAGTGGAGCGGATAAGGGATGCCAGTTTTCTATGTGGTCTGTAACAAGTGGTCAAGTCATGTTTTTTTAAGATTTTATTGATTTTTTCCGAGGTGCCTGGGATGTAGGGAATGGTGATGGATTTAGAGTAATCTTTTTTGTGAAGGGGAGGGGGTGGTGGGTTTTGGATAACTGGGTTAAGTATTTTGG
Organism: Typopeltis vanoorti; assembly: GCF_054136105.1. Classification (NCBI taxonomy): domain Eukaryota; kingdom Metazoa; phylum Arthropoda; class Arachnida; order Uropygi; family Thelyphonidae; genus Typopeltis; species Typopeltis vanoorti. Next base: position 90,888,506 of record NC_143566.1, read on the forward strand.
ATTTTTTGGAGGGGGTAGCCATTGGCTGAGAAAGTGTCACGGATGTGATTGAGTTCAGTGGTTAGGGCTTGATCATTAGAACAGATTATTTTTGCCCTGTTGAATAATGTCTTAATAACTCCATATTGTTGTGAGGGGGGGTGATGGGATTGTTGGTGAATGTATCTGCCTGTATGGGTGGGTTTTCTATAAACTGAGAAAACCAAGGTTCCATCAGGTTGGCGGGTGACTAGTGTGAATATGTGGGCTCCCAAAAATACACAAAGAAAATGTGCCATTACGTCCCATAGTGGATGGCATTGATTCCCCCACTTACAAACTAGCCAAGCATTTAGCCAAAGCGCTCTCACACTATACTGGCAATACTCCATCACACATAAAAAACTCAGCCCACTTCAAAGTCAGTATAGAAAACCTTACACTCCAACATAATGACATAATGGTCAGTTTTGATGTCTCCTCCCTATTCACGAATGTCCCCTTCAAAGAAACCTTAGAGCTAATCCAAGCTAAATTTCCTTCCGATATCTCAGCCCTATTTCAGTTTACAATGAACGCAGGCTATTTCGTTTGGCAGGAAAAATTCTACAAACAGATATAGGGGACAGCCATGGGTTCACCACTTTCCCCGCCCTTGGCCAACTTCTTCATGGAGACGTTTGAAGAGAAAGCCTTAAACTCAGCCCCACAAAAACCTACCATATGGCTTCGCTACGTTGATGATGTTTTCGCTATTTGGCCACATGGCCCGGATTCACTCCTCTCCTTCCTAACACACTTAAACAACCAACACCCTAGAATCAAGTTCACTCTGGAAAAAGAGGAAAACAATAACCTCCCTTCCTAGACACACTAGTCACCCGCCAACCTGATGGAACCTTGGTTTTCTCAGTTTATAGAAAACCCACCCATACAGGCAGATACATTCACCAACAATCCCATCACCCCCCCCTCACAACAATATGGAGTTATTAAGACATTATTCAACAGGGCAAAAATAATCTGTTCTAATGATCAAGCCCTAACCACTGAACTCAATCACATCCGTGACACTTTCTCAGCCAATGGCTATCCCCTCCAAAAAATACTTAACCCAATTATCCACAACCCACCACCCCCTCCCCTTCACAAAAAAGATTACTCTAAATCCATCACCATTCCCTACATCCGAGGCACCTCGGAAAAAATCAATAAAATCTTAAAAAAAACATGACTTGACCACTTGTTACAGACCACATAGAAAATTGGCATCCCTTATCCGCTCCACTAAAGACCAACCACTTCCCCTAGACCTACCTGGTGTATACCAGGTCCCTTGCAGCTGTAAATTGTCCTACTTTGGCCAAACAGGCAGGACAGCAAATATCAGAATCTCAGAACACAAAGATTACATCCGATTTCACCAGTACAGCCACTCTGGGCTTGCAGACCACGCTCTGGATACTCGCCACAGAATAAGATGGAAGAAAGCCACAGTAATACACCGCAGCAAGTTCAAGTATGAAAGACTTTCATGGAATTGGCCTCGGCCCTTAGGAACATGCCAAACCTCAACAAATTTGGATGCATGAGACTGCCCCAAATTTGGGAAACTTTTATCAGAAGAACTTCAGCCCAAAGGCCAAGAACTACCAATATAGCCCGCCAGGGGGCACCATCAGGACTTTAGGAAAACGTTAGCTTCCTAGCTTCAGTCTCATTTGCTGTTATTAGTACTTGTGTGCACGTATCTTAGTAGTAAGTTCCCAAGAAGATGGCAACATGACGTTCGCCGAAATATCGGAAAGTATATATTAAAGTTTATTTAATTTATATTCCTAGTATACGCTGTCTATTCCTTAAATATTAGTTATCATGATATATTTCAGAGTCTATAATTGTTTTGTTTCATTAGATTTCATGCACCATGAAGATTAGAATTTTTTTTTCCCCCAGCAAATCCCACTTACAAGAAGTTAGTAACTTACAATATCATGGATTCTAAGGATGAAATCATCCAGAAATTCTGAGCTAAAGGCCAAACAAACATGAAAATTTTTTCATGTCACCTCTGATAAGTAGGATGTGATCTTGCACTGGGTAATGAAAATGAGAAGTTTATCACAGTATTTATGAATGTGATCAAGAGAAGGGGTGTGTGTAGAGGGTATAGTGAAAGAAGAACTGATAGTAAGCAAGTAGGAGCTATATGAGAAATCATGCAAACTCTATGTTAATAAAGCAGGACTTCACAACATATCCCCGTATGTTTTGAAAGCTGCTCCAGGAAGTTAATGGCATCCTTAGAATGTTCAATGTGAGTCTTGCAAAATGGCAAGTTCCAAAGAAGTAGAAGGAGGGTAAAATTGTTCCACTTCATAAAATGGGAGATAAGACTGGCACCACAAATTATAGGTCAGTCTGTGTGTCTGGAGTTGTGTTTAAGGTGCTAGAGAGATTGGCAAGGCCATGATTCGCGACTGGGTTGATAGCAGTATTCCCTATGATGGTCAGCATGAATCTGTTAAGTTACGTTGTTTTAGTTTTTACAACATAGTGAAAATTCGTTAGATGACGTGAAATGCAGATACAGTGGTATACTTGGATTTTTCAAAGGGCTTTGACAGATTATCACATAATCTCATAAGTAAATTGGAATGGATGTGATTGGATAAGAGACTAGTGAACTGGATAGGTGATCAGCTGTCAGATAGGTATCAAGAGGTTGTGTATGGGGGGAATAGTATCACAAAAGAGAAAGGTCACTATCAGTGATCCACACTGCTAGTGACCTACGAGGAGGGGGGGGGGTCATCTGTCTTAGGACCATTATTGTTTAATTTTTATGTTAATGATAATGGGACAGGCTTAACTGAAGTATGCAGCTGTTTGCAGATGATGCAAAGTTAGGAAGATTGTGGAGTAGAGTAGATGTTGTGGCCTTACAGGTAGACCTGAACAGACTGTTAGTGGGCAAGTGAGTAAAGCTATTAGTTTAATGCTACAATGTGCAAGGTCCTGAAATTTGATAGGCAACAACAGGATGCACAGTCCATGACATATTTTTTAACGGTATTAACACCAAACAATTTTATCAAAGAGATGTTTTATTAACTTCTCATATTTCGCTGAATTTCAACTCGGCATTATCAGAGCACAACACATTTGTACACACAACAGTGGTGAGTGAAACAATACAATTGCAATGGACAAAAGATCCAGTCCTATTTTTGGAGCCCTCTAACGGGGGAGAAAAGAAAAAAAAGAAAAAAAAAAACAGCTATGCGGGAGTTTCTCTGGATAACAGTCTCCCAAATTTTTGGCAAATTAATGCAACCCTATTTGTTAAGGTTGGGAGAATTCTTCAAAGCCATTGCTGACTCAATGGACAAAAGATCCAGTCCTATTTTTGGAGCCCTCTAACGGGGGAGAAAAGAAAAAAAAGAAAAAAAAAAAACAGCTATGCGGGAGTTTCTCTGGATAACAGTCTCCCAAATTTTTGGCAAATTAATGCAACCCTATTTGTTAAGGTTGGGAGAATTCTTCAAAGCCATTGCTGACTCAAAAAATAATCTTTCAGATCTGTAATCGTATTTTTCATGCTCTTCCAGGCAGATGCTAACTGATCTTCGTGTTTACCCATAATACGTCAAGTCACAGTCACAGGGAACTTCATACACTCCCGGATGTACTAAAGGGTGAAGTTTATTCCTTAGGTGAGTGGATCAGAGTTGTTAGTTTGACATTAGGTTTGAAAGTGGTGCAAAGGCCATGTTTCATCAATACTTTGGCTATCTTTTCTGATGTACCTCTGACATAGGGAATAGAAATGGTCATGTTGTGTTCTTGTGTATTAGGAGAGGGCAGAGTAATGGGACTATGTAGTATTTTATCTATTTCGCAGGGATTATAGCCGTTGGCCAAGAAAGTATGGCATAGATATTTGAGTTCTGTGGTCAGAGCTGTAGAACAAATGGCTCTAGCTCTGTGTATAAGTGTTTTTAAAATGCCATCCTGTTGGACTGGATGATGATGTGATTGTTTATGTAGGTATCTTCCTGTGTGTGTGTGTGTAGGCTTTCTGTAAATGGAAAGAGATAGTGATCCATCTGAAAGGAGGGTGACTAATGTGTCAAGAAATGGTAAACAGTTATTCTGTGAAGCGGATTTTGGGGTGTTTGCTGTTTAGGTAGGTGACAAACGCATCCAAAGTGTCTTGTCCATGGGGCCAGATGGCAAACACATCATCTACATAGCATAACCACACTAGTGGCTTGTATGTAGCTGTGGTAAGTACTTTGTTTTCAAAGTGTTCCATGTAAAAATTTGCTAACGGAGGGGAGAGGGGGGGGGGAACCCATAGCAGTACCATTAATCTATTTGCAGATTTTTCCTCCCCATGAACCTGCATTCATAGTAAATTTAAATAATTCAAAAATATCAGGGGGAAATTTAGACTTGATTAAATCAAGAGAGTCTATAAGTGGTGCATTGGTAAATAAAGAGGTGACATCAAAACTAACCATTATGTCTGAATTTGTTAGGATAAGATTTTTAACTAGTGTTTTGAAATGGACTGATTTTTTTTACAAAAGTAGAGGAGTTGCCAGTAAGGGGAGCAAGTGACTTGGCTAAATGCTGGGCCAGTTTATATGTGGAACTAACTATGCTATTGACTATGGGGCATAGGGGGATATTAGTTTTGTGGATTTTTGGTAATCCATAAATACGGGGTAGTTTAACATGGATTGGTTTTATTTTCCTAATGATTTCTTTGGGCCATGACATCACTTTTTTCAATAATTTTTGAAATTTTTTCCTTTGAGACATAGTGGGGTCTCGATGTATAATTTGATACGTGGAACCATCACACAGGAGATCTTGCATTTTTCTGTTATAATCTTCTTGATTCATGATAACTGTTGCATTTCCTTTATCGACTTTTGTAATAATAATATATTTTTATTCTTATATAACTTTTTTTAAGGCAGTTATATGATTACATGGCATATTACTTTTTGGAAGTTTAGCCTTGTTTAGAAAACTTGCTATATCTAGACACACGTTATTGGCCATTGCTGCCGGAAGATCATGGATGCCCCTTTCTACTTTCATCATAATTTCTAATTTAGGAATTTGTTTGAGCGTGATGGCAAAGTTATGCCCTAGACTAAGAGCGTTCTTGGCTTCTTCAGTGAGTGTTTCAGATGATAGGTTTGCAACCAAGTGGTCTTGTCGAAGTTGGGACTTCGTATGTTGGCACTGTTGTAGAAGTTCATATTTCTTCAAGTGTCTGCTTTTTACTTTCATAATTTTTTTTTTTTTGCTGCAACTTCGGAGATGTGATGTAGGACAGTCCACATTTCAGGATTTAACACGTTGATTAGTTCTTGTTGTAGAGCTGTTTAGCAGAGAAGGGCTAAACTTTCCCGTCGATAAATACGATGTGCCTTTGCTGACTGTAACTTTTCTTCAAATTTCAGAAAAGATGGAATGATATCGTTGTCGTGGCATAATTTAAGGAAGGCTAACCTGTTCAATTTTATGAACAGGTTAGCCTTCTAAAATTATGAGAACATCACAACAGATTAATGCAATAATGAGGTGGAGCAGCAGCAAAGAAATTATTATTTTTTTTGTATCCTTCTCATCCATCTAGGATGGGTCGAGTTCCTCTTAATGAGGGGTTACTGGCATATTAATGCAGCAAGTTGACCACTCTGCTGCTGCTGCATCCCATATGGGTGATATTCATGACTGTATCAGTGTGTGCGTGTTCATGGGGCCGGTTTGCCTGCTTGCGAGATGAAAAATCCCAGATAAACTGGGAGGAAAAACCCTGCATTCCACGCCCGAGACCAGCTAACTTGGCTATGGCTGAGGAAGATCCTTAAGTGCCTCACATCGTCGATAGGAATTGAACCTAGGATGCTCCTTCTCCAGGTATATAGTTGTAAAGTACATAGTCACTAAGCTAACTGTGCAGACTTGTATAAGGCCATGATCAGGCCACAAAAGGACTATTGTGTACAAATTTGGTCACCTAGATTTCAAGAGGGACGAGGACAACTTGTAGAGCCTCATTAATGTGGAAGATATGATTTTTCATAGAGAAGGATACAAGTGGTAGAACAAGAGGCCATCCTTGGAAGCTATATAAAGACTGAATCCTTTCTTTTAGGCTTACATGGTGATCCGAATACATTTTGGAAAATTATGGAGACAACTACCATGTTTGAGTAAAAACTTTAGTTTAAGTTTTGACCGTTATATCAAGGTCATGCTCTTTACACCATACAAAAACCTGGTATGAAAGAAAATTTAAGGAAGCCTGTGATATTCTGATAAAACACCCAAATATCAACAGTAATGGCAGCATGAAAATTCCAAGAATCTGGATGGCACACATTCAACAGACCTAACACTTAGTATCCAACATATATCAGGACTCTAGGCAACCTTCAGCTAGTATTGGAAACCATTCCATACCAACTGGTTGGAATGTACATGTATGATCATGGTGTTATATATATATATATATATATATATATATATTATGTTAAAGATACCAAGCTATTTTAAACCTGGTTTTACTCCATTTCCCAAGTAAGAAAACAGAAAAGTAAGTCAAGTTTGCACCTGCAAGTATTGCAAGTGTAGGTGACCCCACACATAGTGCAACTCAAAGCAACTCGTGGTAAAGGTGGATAAGCTCTGATCACTATTCTTAATATTTACCCTTAATGCAAAGCACATCTCCTGGAAGAGATGTATGATGCTGTGTATTAAAGGCAAGGGGGCCACTACCCAGACTGGTTTCGACCTTTATTGAGGTCTCATCAGTGGGAGCCAGGCTAGAAATACCAAGATTTTAGTAATACAGAGCTTATAAGTATTTTACCAGAACAAGTTACCATAAGGTGTTTTAACCTTATTAAATCTTTAATTATCTTTAACATTTATTATCATCATCAACTGCATCAGTCTTGGGACTGGTAGCTCAGCAGCAATTTCCTCCATTCCGCTCTGTCATTGGCTTTCTTCTTAACCTCCTGGTAACTCCCTAAACCCGTGCTGTCTTTGACTTGGTCAAGAAAGCTTTTCCTTGGTCTGCCTCTTCTTCTTTTCCCCTCTATTTTGCCTTCAGTTATTCTTTTCACAAGTCCATCATGTCGAAGTATATGTCCAAACCACCTATCCCTTCTAATTTTGATCGATTTTATTAGAGTTCTTGTTTCGCTTATCCCTCTCAGAACTTGTTGGTTTGATTTTTTTGCTGTCCATTTTATTTTGTTCATGCGACGCCAGCACCACATTTCAAAAGCCTCCAATCTTCTTACATCTTCTCTGCCTAGAATCCAGGTTTCACATCCACACAGTGCAATGCTCCATATCAATGTCTTTACTAATTTTTTTCAATTGTAGGTTGAGGTTTCCTATTAAAATGCTTTTCATCTTAGAGAATTGGGCTTTTGCATTGTTTATTCCTGATCTTATGTCTTCTCTTGTTCTGCATTTTCTGTTATTAGGCTACCTAAATATTTAAAGCTTTTCACTTGTTTTATTTGTTCCCTGCTGATGTCTATATGCTCTGTATTGATAGGGATTTTGCCTGTAACAATGATTTTAGTCTTATCTGTGTTGATTTTCATTTTATATTTTTCAAGGTTATTATTTAGTAATTCTAGCATTGTTTTTAATGTTCTTCTGTTTTCTGCTACAAGGGCTATGTCATCAGCAAATCTTATACACATGACTTGCTCACTATTTATCTTTAGTTTCCTGAATGGCCTTTTCAATATATAAATTAAATAAAAGTGGTAAAAGTATACATCCTTGTCTTACTCCACTCCTGATATTTATTATTTTCTCCTTATCATTGATTTTAATCCGTCCATTTTGATTTTTGTAAATTGATAAATTATTTTCCTATCCCTCAAATCTATGCCGATGTTAGTTAGACAATTTAGGAGTATTTGCTGGTTTACGGAAGTATATGTAAGTATTTTGACTAAGGTCTAATCTTCTCTCTATTATTGTTCTTAAACAGAGTATTGCCTCTCTTGTTCCTTTATTCTTTCTGAATCCAAATTGGTCTTCATCCAATAGACAATCTCTTTTTGAATAAATTCTATTTTGAATAATTTTTAGCAGAATTTTGCTAACATGTGGGATTAAAGCTATTGTTCTAAATTGGCTGCATTTGTTTGCATTATTCTTTTTTGTTATTGGTATTATGGTTGATTTCATAAACTCCTTTGGTATTTCTCCTCTATCATAGATTTGAGCTATTAATTGATAGAGTAAGGTTTTTGTCTCATCACCTAGATTTTGTAGCAGTTCTATAGGAATATTGTCTACACCTGGACTTTTTCCATTACTCATTTCGGACAGTGCTTTATCAAATTCTTCTCGCATTATTGGGGGTCCTAGATTATCTTCATTTTGATTTTCTATGCTGATATCAACATCAAGTTCGTCGCCATTAGATAGATTTTCAAGATACTTCTTCCATTCCATTAATATATTCTCAGATTCTATTAGTAATTTTCCATTTTCATCTTTGATGGCATTGTTTTTGCTGTTCTTATTAAATTTGAAAGTCAGTTTGTTAATTTCTTTATAGGCTTTCTCTATGTTTTCTTTTTTAAATAATTCATCTATGTTATTACACTGTTCTTCCAGGTATTCTTTTTTGGCTTGTCTACATTTTCTTGTAATTTGATTTTTAAGATATTTGTATTTGGCCACATCTTCTTCTTTAACAGCATTTTTATATAAGTATAAAGAGCTAATAAGCTTTTAGATTAATAAGCTAATAGCATTTTTATATTTTCTTCTTTCATCAATAAGGCCAAGTATTTCATCTGTTATCCAATGTTTTCTTTTTTCTTTTTCTGCATTTTTCAATAATTGATTTGATGAATTTGTAATTAACTCTTTAATCATATTCCATTGGTTTTCAATATTATTCTGACTATTTATGTTTTCTGGAATGTTATGATCAGTTGCCTCTTGGTATCTTCTCTTTACTTCTTTACTCTTTAATTTTTCAAGGTTCCATCTTATTGGTTTGTATCTTTGGATTTGTTTCCTATATTTCAGTTCTGTTTTCATTAAGACAAGGTTATGGTCACTACTAATGTCGGCACCTGGATAGCTTTTGCAATTTTTTATTTGGTTTCTGTATCTTTTCTTGACTAATATATAATCTATTTGATATCTATTTGAATCCCCAGGTGCTTTCCAGGTGTATCTTCTTCTTTTTGGAACTTGAAATAGTGTATTTGCTATAACTAACTGTTTTTGTGTACGAAATTCTATTAATTGCTTTCCTCTTTCATTCCTACGTCCAAGACCAAATCTTCCTGAAACATTATCATTTTGCTCTCTTCTCCCACTATAGCATTCCAATCTCCCATTATTATTGTATTGTCTTTGTCTTTAAAGCTGCTCCAGATTTCTTCTATTTGTTCATAAATTTCTTCTATTTCTTCATCGCTATGTTGTGATGTTGGCATGTAGACCATTATAATATTGAGGTGTACTGGTTCATTTTGAACGCTCATCACCATGATTCTGTCACTATAGTTAATTATTGTAGTGATTAACTTTCCAACTTTTTTTTTTTTTATGAAGCATTATTGCAACACCTGACTCACCCTTCTTTTGTCCTGAATATATTATCCGAAATTCTCCACTCCAGAAATCACCCTGTCCCTCCCATCTCATCTCACTAATGCCCAAAATGTCTATTTCAAGTCTTGTCATTTTTTTTTTCACATTTTCTATTTTACATGGTTCTAGCAGTGTTCATGCATTCCATGTTCCAATATTCAGTTTATTTCTTGTCTTCATTTTTGAATAAGTACCAGGATTTCGTTGGCTGTCGGCCTGAGAAGCCCGGTTACTTCTCCTGTCGGTCATGACTCCTTTTACTTGGGAATGTAATGTGGTGGTTTCCCCTTGCCTTCCACATCGCAGTATTGTAACATGTATGCTACAGGAGGTTGATACAAGTAGCGCTACTGCCCACTACTATAACTATTAGTGGTTAGGTGAAAGAGGAGGAAACACCCCTAGCCCTCGAGTACTCTTATAGCTTCAGGAAGAATGGAGGACCTCCTCCTGAGGTTAGTAAGCAAGAAAAGAGACAGACAGAAAGTTTTAAGTAAAGAATCCTCATTAGGAAGAATGTTAGTGTGAGGGTAGAAGCAGGAAGTGGAAGAGTTAGAGAAAAGTATGACCAAAAGCTTTGAAATAGATCATACTTAGCTCTGGGACCCCGGGTTAGCCATGCCTGTGCCTGCAAGTCACAAGCCCCATGGAGACAACATTTATTATACCCAAGGTAAAATACTTTCTACATACACACACACACACACACACACACACACACACACACACATAAACTTGTTGTTGCTCCCAATGTAATTTTACAACCAGTAGATAACATTTAGGACTCTAGCATTGATGTATATTTTTATTTTATTTTATTTATTTTACATTTTTTTATTTTAATTTTTTTTAATATTTATATTTTATTTTTTTGCCAGAGGTCAGGCCAATAATTATTCATGTATTAGAATTGTAACAGTTGGTCAGTAACTTTAACAAACCACGTAGATTGTAGTGTAGCTTGTTTTCTGTATATAGTGCATATGCTCCGGAAGATGACCTTGATATAAAGGTCGAAACGTCGAAAGTGGATTTTAGTTTATATTAAACTAAAGTTTTACTCAAACACGGTAGTTGTCTGCATAATTTTCCAAAATGTATACAAAGACTGAGTTTAAGGCATGGTTTGATAATCTTTTTACTCAAGATTGTAGACCTCCCATGATGACTCTTGACTGCACGTGTGTGTGTGTGTGTGTGTGAGGGGGGGGGGAATCTGATAATATTTAATAATATAATCTTTCAACAAAAGATTATATTGTTTATAGTGAAAAGCACAGATGCTATCCACTCCAGCCAATGAGGCCAGCTATAATATTAACAGTGAAATTCTTAACATGGATTATCTATTTGAAAGAGGCATCCAGACATTAACAGGTCACGTGAGTATCTTCCTGAAATATGCTCAGGTAGCAGGAGACAGACTTTGGTTTGGATGTTTCTCCTTATTATAGAATTCACTGAAACAGTAGTCACAAAAGTGCAAGTTAACTGTATAATATAACATTTATATACTTTATTTGAATGTGCATATGTGGCTGGATTATGCACATATACAACACTGCTCCTTAGTATTTTAGCAATGGATGTTATATTATTACAAACATATCTTCTATTCATGTATTAGCAGTTGTGTATTTAGACTTAAGCACTGGTTGAAGATGTTTTTTTTTTGCTGTTTTTTTGTTTAATGGAATGTGGAATGATAATAACAAGCTTTAACAACTTTCTCTGGCTTTTGTTTTAATGACTTTTTTTTTTTTTTTTTTTTTTTTTTGCAACCAGCAACAGATCTTTAAAACCAAACCAAGCTCAATATATATAACTAAAACTTCAAAATGCAGGAAATTCTTGGACCTCCTTCCCTCTTAGGACTTTACTCTTTCATGTAATCAATTCCACTTGTTTTTGTGTTGCTTGTAAGCAAGGTGACAAGGTTTTTTCCCTAATGATCTGCCCTTATCAAGTAATTTGCTTTGGATAAACCAACTTTCTGTTATGGCAGAGTAGTTAATTCTATCTATACAGTCTGCTGGAGAGATAAATTAAAATGTGCATGTGTAAATTTACAAGCTAGTATGTGGGGTAGAAAAACCCTTGTCTGAAAAAACTCCAGAAGGGAGAAGCTTGATGTTTGTATGTAAAAAGAACAAACAAACTCCTCTCATTACAGACATGTTTTGAACCTATGTCATTTTTTCAATAAATGATGTGAGGTTCAACCACTAATTGTGGTTGTTTCACATTATGCCAAAGTAACTGATGGGTTGTGCACACATGCACACACACACGCCTGGAATACATGGATATAAAATATGAAAGCAAGGAAATCAACTTCTCTAATGATGCAGTAGTTTTAACAGTTTATTATTTAGAAATGATTCAAAATGAGGCACTTGTAATGAAAAAAATATCAAAATAATTAGTGAAAAGAAGGAATTCGATTACACTTTATATTTACACAATTTTAGATAAAAGAAAATGGATATTCAAACATAATGCAAGTGCAGAACTTGCTGTGCATATACTTAGAAGCCACTGAGCTATGTAATCTTGCATTTACAGTTTCTGATTATTACTGACAGCAAATATATATACATATTACAACAAAAGAAAACTGTAAAAAAAGATATTACATACTGCATAATATTCAGCAACAGCTTTGACTTGTTCATAGTCATCGGCTTTAGCAAGAGCTTGAAGACCATCAGGATATAATTTTCCACAATGTGGATAAAGTTTTGCTCTATCCTCTTTAGTCAGTTCAGTACCAAATGAATTAATTGTAATAACAAAAGCTCTTCGATCTGCTTCAAACTGAAAAATGTTTAATTGCAATTTGTATTAACTCTAAAAATGCATTCTAATTTGCAATAAATAGCTCATTAAATAATACTAATTTATTGCATTAAATGTATTAAATTGCAATAAATAGTAACACTAATTACATTAAATGCTAAAGTGCAGTCAACTCTCACTACAGCGAAGACTGCAATAACAAACTCAATTATAAACTATTGAAAGGGCCTAATCAAAACCCCCATAGGTACAATGCTATGTGAATCAAAATTCAATATAGCAAACAATCCTCTATAACAGGCCTGCACAACATATGGCCCACAATGCCATTTATTTTGGCACGTCTGCCTGATTGAATTATTTAATCATAAGGGAGAATATGAAATTAGACGATTTTTTCCTAGCGCTGAATTAAATTTTTACTAAGACTCTGCATGTTTACATTCATGTGATTAATGTCACAATCATGTTTCTTTCAACTCAACAATAAATTGCACGAATTATTCCCACTATCGTGTTTAATAATAAATTATTACAATTGCTTTCAGGTTTTGTTAGCGCTAGTGTCGCTGCAGGGAAATTCAAAATTACATCTCCGTGATAACGACTTGATGTTTACGAACGAGAACAAATCGTATTACATAAAGTTGGCTGTGCCTTGACTGGCTTTGGCAGTGTAGTGGTTGGTTGTAGTTGGAGCAATACATTACATAACTGTTATCATAACCTGCATTATTGTGAGATTTTTCAGGTTTTTCATCATTAGTTTTTGTAATTAATATTGTCAATCTCGACACAATGAGCTTAAGTAAAAAGTGTAAAATAGATTCAGAACATCGAACATTTAACCCTGAGTGGACAAACAAATATTTTTTTTATGTTGTTTAAGGACAAAATAGTGTACATTGTTTGCTGGGAATCTATCACTGTGCTGAAAGAGTACAATCTGAGACATCATTTTGAATCGAAACATCCTAACCTTGGCAAGTTGGATGCAAGTGAAAAGCAAATAAAAGCAGTAAAGTTATTGAAAGTCCATAGCGGTGAGCAGCAAGCCTTTAAAAAAGTGACATCTGCAAATGAAGTGGCCACAAAGTTAAGTTTAAAAATATCACAATAATTTGTGCTGGCAAATCATTTACTGAGGGGAGAGTTGATAAAAAAGTGTCTGATGATTGCCGTTTCTGAATTGCGTCCTGATAAGAAAAATAATTTTGAAAATATTAGTTTGTCCCGTATGACTGTTCAGCGCAGGATGGCTGATATTGCCGAGGATCTCAAAGATAACATGCAAAAATTGGCTAGTGAATTTGTCTATTATTTGCTTGCTATGGATGAAAGCACACGTGTAAGATACTGCACAGCTTTTAATATATGTAAGAGGGACTAATAAGAATTTTGAGCTGACAGAGGAGCTTGCTGGTTTGTGTTCAATGAAAGGAAGAACAACAGGAAAGGAGATCGCAGAAAATGTAAAGATGTGTGTAACCAAAAAACTATCCTTAAATTTCAAGAATTTAGTAGCAGTTTGCATTGATGGTGCCCCATCTATGTGTGGAAAAAATGTTGGTGCTGTAACATTCATTGAACAGCATGCAGGTAAACCATTGACAAAATTTCACTGCCAAATTCACAGCAGGTGTTGTGTTGAAAGGTTTTTGCAGTTTGATCATGTGATTAAAGTAGTATTTGCTCTAGTCAACTATATTCGAGCTCGGGGTTTGAAACACATTTCACACGTTTCTAGAAAAAAATGATGCAGAGTACGGGGATCTACCATAACACACTGATGTATGTTGGTTGAGCTGTGGTAAAGTTTAGTCACGCTTTGTCGCTCTAAAAATGAACTAGTTGAATTTTCTGAATCTGAAGAAGATATGGAAAAATTCCCAGAAATAATAGATGAAGAATGGAATCAAGATTTATTTTTCTTGTGTGACATTTTGGGTCACTTGAATGGCCTTAACTTACAGCTTCAAGGAAAATAAGTTTGTTAACTAAAAACACTTTTTTTTGAATACTAGTCAAGTGGGTTTTTAATTTATTGTCCTACATGTTTCGCCGATTTTTGCTATCGGCATCTTCAGGGAATACAATTGTTAAGCTATATGAAGGTAACAGACTAGGTTTTTAACTGACAGTTCTAATTCATTCAAAATTAGTATTGTGCAAGACAATGCGCGTGTCTCGGGAACATGATTTATTTGTTACGAGACATAATGTAATTAGCGTGAAAGTTCATTTCTTTGATGTTTAGTAATCTGATTAAAGCTTTCCAAATTTCTGGTAGGATTAGACCTTGATGCTTGTTTAGGTTTCCTGTTGAATGGGTGACCGTAGCAGCCTCCTTGAAGGTTCGGGAATGGTAGTTCTCTTCTATATAGGGCATGACTCTTATCCCCCCTCAGTGAGATGGTTGGTAGAGGCAAAGTGGCAAGAAAGGCCTGAAATATCTTGTCTGCTGTTTCTGACATATTCTATGTGTTCTTTCTGAAACTGAATAGTTTCGAAGCTTCTAGAGGTCTGACCAACGTAACTAACACCACAGGAGCAAGGTATATTATATACTCCAAGGACATCCTCCATGGATGAGGGTCTTCTGGTGATCTTAAAAATTTCCGAATAGTATTGACTGGCTTGAATGCTACTCTAATATTGTGTGGTTTTAGAAGGATAGCCAATTTTTTTGGAAATAGTGCTGACAAATGGAATAGTTATAGTACTGATGTATTGGGTGTCATCACGTTGTCTTTGTGGCATATCCGAAAAGAAGATATTGTTGCAGAGTCTTTTAGGATAATCATTTAAGGATAGCTCTCTGGATATTGTAGTTAATTCCTTTTGTAAGTCATCTTGGTCTGTTGTGTAATGTATAGCTCTTTTCTTAAGCATATGGATAATGCTAAGTTTCTGGGATATATGATGAGACGAGTTGAAATGGAGGTAACGTCCAGTATTCGTAGGTTTTCTATATACAGAGAGGTTGATATTATTATTGTTTTTTTTTTTTTTTTTTTTTTTTTTTTTTTTTTTTTTTTATTAGGATGTCTAGAAATGGAAGTTTTTCATCTTTTTCAATTTCTAATGTGAAATTGATGGTATGGTGGAAACTACTGATTTGGTTGAGATAATCCATTAGTTCTTCTTTTGTATGATTCCAAATGATAAAGATGTCATCAACATATCTGTACAAAGTTTTCACTTTTGGGATAATTTGGGATAAGATTTTATCCTATGAATAAGTCAGCACAAGAAGGAGAGAGGGGGCTACCCATGGCTAATCTTGTAAGTTGTTTGTAGACTGTTTTTTGCCAAATGAAATAGTTCGAAGTTAAACAATGGTTGAACAAAGTAGTGATGTTTCTTGGGAACAAGTTGTTTAAGATGTTGATGACTTCCACAACTGGAATGTTTGTAAAGAGAGATGTGACGTCAAGGCTTGCTAGTATATCATCTTCAGATATAGGCATATTTTTTAATTTTTCAATAAAATGTTGCGAGTTTTTAATACAAGTATCTGAGGTGTGGATGTGTTGTTGTAAAATCTTGCCTAGATATTTAGACAGTTGGTAAAGAATAGATTCCATTCAACCATTGGACGTAATGGTATCCCTAATTTATGTATTTTAGGAATGCCATACAATCTTGGAGGCAATGGTTGGCATGGATTTTAGCTTTCTTATTAAGTCTATAGGCCAGTTAATCATTCGATGTAATAGTTCATTGGTGTCGTTATGGTTTTTTTGCATAGGATCTGTACTGAGGACGTCATAGACAGACGTGTCTGATAATAGATTTTTAATTTTTTCTTCATAATCTTTTGTATTTAAGATAACAGTATTGTTGCCTTTGTCAGCTTTAAGTATGATGATGTCTTTATTATTCCTTAATTTGAGTAGTGTTTTTCTTTCCATTTGGTTAGAGTTGGTGTTAGGAGATCTTGACGGAGCGGAAAGGATTATGCTGCTTTTTAGTCGTAAGTCATTAGCTATTGGGTGTGGTAGCAGTGAGATGGCTTTGTCTAAGTTGCAGATGAACTCTATTTTAGGAATAGCAGTAGTCTAATCTCTAATAACCTTGACGTAGAGACCTGGCAACTTTTAGCTAATATGATTAGCAACTGTTATGCCAAAACCTTTAGTTACAGCAAAAAGATGCAAATTGATAAATTCAACTTGCTGTATGATAATCACATTAGCTCTAAACCGTCTCTACCAGATAACCAAGTGATAATAAACCTATCTAAACACATTTTAACAAAACCTGAGATCTCAATTCTCAAAAAAGGATTCGATTTTGCCTTAAAACCTACTGCTATTCCTAAAATAGAGTTCATCTGCAACTTGGAAAAAGCCATCTCATTGTTACCACACCCAATAGCTAATGACTTACGACTAAAAAAGCAGCATAATCCTTTCCGCTTCGTCAAGATCTGCTAACACCAACTCTAACCAAATGGAAAGAAGAACACTACTCAAATTAAGAAATAATAAAGACATCATCATACGTAAAGCTGACAAAGGCAACAATACTGTTATCTTAAATACAAAAAATTATGAAGAAAAAATTAAAAATCTATTATCAGACACGTCTGTCTATGACGTCCTCAGTACAGATCCTATGCAAAAAAACCATAACGACACCAATGAACTATTACATCGAATGATTAACTGGCCTATAGACTTAATAAGAAAGCTAAAATCCATGCCAACCGTTGCCTCCAAGATTGTATGGCGTTCCTAAAATACATAAATTAGGGATACCATTATGTCTAATAGTTGAATGGAATCTATTCTTTACTAACTGTCTAAATATCTAGGCAAGATTTTACAACAACACATCCACAACTCAGATACTTGTATTAAAAACTCGCAACATTTTATTGAAAAATTAAAAATATCCCTATATCTGAAGATGATATACTAGCAAGCTTTGACGTCACATCTCTCTTTACAAACATTCCAGTTGTGGAAGTCATCAACATCTTAAACAACTTGTTCCCAAGGAACATCACTACTTTGTTCAACTATTGTTTAACTTCAAACTATTTCATTTGGCAAAAAACAGTCTACAAACAACTTACCGGATTAGCCATGGGTAGCCCCCTCTCTCCTTCTTGTGCTGACTTATTCATGATAAAATCTTATCCCAAATTATCCCAAAATTTTGTACAGATATGTTGATGACATCTTTATCATTTGGAATCATACAAAAGAAGAACTAATGGATTATCTCAACCAAATCAATAGTTTCCACCATACCATCAAATTCACATTAGAAATTGAAAAAGATGAAAAACTTCAATTTCTAGACATCCTAATAATAAAAAAAAAAAAACCAATAACAGTATCAACCTGTCTGTATATAGAAAACCTACAAATTCTGGACGTTACCTCCATTTCAACTAGTCTCATCATATATCCCAGAAACTTAGCATTATCCATATGCTTAAGAAAAGAGCTATACGTTACACAACAGACCAAGATGACTTCAAAAAGAATTAACTACAATATCCAGAGAGCTATCCTTAAATGGTTATCCTAAAAGACTCTGCAACAATATCTTCTTTTTGGATATACCACAAAGACAACGTGATGACACCCAATACATCAGTACTATAACCCATATGCTTAAGAAAAGAGCTATACATTACACAACAGACCAAGATGACTTACAAAAAGAATTAACTACAATATCCAGAGAGCTATCCTTAAATGGTTATCCTAAAAGACTCTGAAACAATATCTTCTTTTCGGATATACCACAAAGACAACATGATGACACCCAATACATCAGTACTATAACTATTCCATTTGTCAGCAGTATTTCCAAAATATTGGCTATCCTTCTAAAACCACACAATATTAGAGTAGTATTCAAGCCAATCAATACTATTTGGAAATTTTTAAGATCACCAATAGACCCTCATCCATGGAGTATATCCCTGGAGTATATAATATACCTTGCTCCTGTGGTGTTAGTTACGTCGGTCAGACCTCTAGAAGCTTCGAAACAAGACAGAAAGAACACATAGGATATGTCAGAAACAACAGACAAGATATTTCGGGCCTTTCTTGCCACTTTGTCTATACCAACCATCTCACTGAGTGGAATAAGAGTCATATGCCATATATATATAGAAGAGAACTACCATTCCAGAACCTTCAAGGAGGCTGCTACGGTCACCCATTCAACAGGAAACCTAAACAAGCATCAAGGGCTAATCCTACCAGAAATTTGGAAAGCTTTAATCAGATCACTAAACACCAAAGAAATGAACTTTCATGCCAATTACATTATGTCTCGTAACAAATAAATCATGTTCCCGAGACATGCGCATTGTTTCGCACAATACTAATTTTGTATGAATTAGAACTGTCAGTTAAAAACCTTCATATAGTGTACCAATTGTATTCCCTGAAGATGCCGATAGCAAAAATCGGTGAAACATGAGGACAACAAATTAAAAACCTACTTGACTAATATTCAAAAAAAGTGTTTTAGTTATTATACAAGTAATCAAGGAAGAAAATCACTAAATAAGTTTGTTTTTCAGTTAATGTCACTTATAAAGGCAGGAATCTTTATCTGGACGATTTCAATCGAAGGTGAGTTAGCCGATCTCATACGAGGGTAGCAGGGTTTTTACTCCTGGAAACTCGGGTTTTTTTGTCCCGCATACATACAAATCGGCCATTCAGAACACATGCAATTTACAGACAAAAATAACTAGTTATGGTGGTGGTGGTGGAGGTGGGCGGTAGATGGCGTTGATGGAGATAATTCATAGTAGAGATCCAGTGTAGTGGTTGAGACAGTTGTAGGTGTCCTCCCGCGATGAGTCTTCGGACTCCTTGGAAGTGTCAAGAATAATAATAATAATAATAATAATAATAATAATAATAATAAAGGCATTCAAAATGAAATTAAGTTTGTTTGAAAATCAACTTGCTAAGGGAGATATGTCACATTTCTTAATTTGTTGACAGAATATTCCATCAAAATATCATTCAATGGTGGGTGGAAAATAGAAGAAGCACATATCACTTCTAAGTAAGGAGTTTCAGAAAAGAATGCCATTGAGTAATGAAGATGAAGTCCACATCCATTTTCTGTCAAAGCAGGAAATCTACCTGTCAAACTCCAGATGGAAGCTATTGATCTCCAGTGTTCTGAAAACTATCAGGTCAAGTATAGGGAGAGTACTTTACGAGAGTTTTATTCTATTCTGGATCAGGATAAATTTAAAAGTTTGTTGGATACTGCCTACCAGGTATTTTGTATGTTTGGGAGCACATATACTTGTGAACCAAACATTTTTGGTCATAAACTTGAACAAAACCAAACAGCGTTCACCTTTAAGTGATATCAATTTAGAGGCCATATTAAGAACGGCCACTTCAAACATGATACCAAACTTTGATAAAATAGTGGCAACAAAGAAATACAATGTGACATTCAATCACTGAGAATAAGTGTGATATTCTCAGTGAAATTATGAGTCAACTTTGTGTTTATGTTTAAGTGGTTTTTATTGAGAAATTTTCTAGCTATATCTGTTTGTAAATAATTTTGATTATAATTTTAATTGTAACTCTAAAAAATTTAAATATGCATATTAATTAGTATTTACTGTAGACCTACTAACAAATTTACTTAAGTTTAGCTGCAGTGGACTAGTCTAAGATTCTAGGTCCGAAGTGATCTGGCCCTTGGTCAGGTGGTCCAAGTTGGGTTTGGCCCTCAAAGACAATCAAGTTGTGCAGGCCTGCTCTATAACAAACAAACTGTTCCTATGATCCTCAGATGTTTGCTATAGCAAAAAACTATTGTATGCAGGTGTGCACTATATGAGAGTTGATGTAGATATGCTTAACGTTAGCATAACAGTTATGCTGCTTACAGCATCTCATTTCTTCATTATGCTAAAATGAATTTACTCAAATTTACTCCAAAATAAATTTACACTACCTGTGTATACAAAAAGAAATGGAAACAGTAGCAAGAATAAAGAGCATCAATAGTTTAGTTGGTTTACAATGCTCTTTGGTTGGAGAGACTTGGTTACAAATCCAATTTAGGGTGTGAAGAACCTTTATCAGGGCTTTTCAACCTGAGAGAAACTCATGTAGAGGCTTAATGGAGTGAAACAGCACTGAGAAAGGATTAAAAATATTATTTAATTCTTCCAATAATTCACCTTAGTCACTGAGACATTGTCAGGGAGTACAATATGAAAATTGTAACGCACACAAAACTAAGTAAAACATGTAGATGAAAGACTAGTCTTAACTAGATAGGGGTGTCCCCTCTGTGGATACCTGTTGGCAGCCATTTCCTATATTTTGGGAAGTTTAATGCAACCATATTTATTTAAATTAGGCTGGTTTCTGAGAGCAGCAGTTGCAGATTCCAAAATGTCTTTCTTCTAAATTTACTGTGATGGAACATGGTCTTTTTCCAATTGATTTTATGAGCCGTATCTAAAGTATGGTCCACAAGATCAGATTGATTATTACTGCAGATGCATTTTTTGTGTTCTTCCATGAGGATGTTGCCGATCATCCTGTCTATCTAGTTAAGAGATATGTGGATGATGTGTTCTCCATTTGGTCTCATGGCCCAGGCACATTAGACTTTCCTCTCTCATCCCAATAGTCTTCACCCTATAATCCAGTTTACCATGGAAAAAGAAATTAATAATAGTTTATCCTTTCTAGACACCTTGGTAGCATGCCTACCCAGTGTTAACTTGTCCTTTTAAGTATACAGGAAGCCCACCCACACAGACAGATGTATTTAAACTTTTCTATCACCCTCCTCTTAAAATATGGTATCATTAAAACATTAACCAATAGTCTACAACTTTTGTTCCAATGCATCCTCTCTGACAGCAGAACTTAATCATATATACCATATCTTATATAACGGCTACAGCTCCCACAGTATTGAAAAATAATCCTTTCTCCAATCCTCTACCTTCTCTTTGAAAAGATTTTAGTAATGTTATCATCATCCCCTATATCTGAGCCATTCTTAAAGAAATACAACCTCTGCACTGTTTTCAAGCCCCACTGAAAGCCTGTTACCCTTATTCATTGGAGTATATAAACTGCCCTGTTCCTGCAAGTTGGCCTACTATGGACAGAGGAAGATAAGCCAATATCTGCAGTCATTACTATGGTCAATTGGGCCGTGAAGACCACGCTTCAGACAGGGCTCATAGAATCAGAAAGGAAAAAGACTGTGCTCCGTCACAGTAAATTTAAAAGAGGAAGACCATTTTTGGAATCTGCAGCTGCTCGCAGAAATCAGTCTAATATAAATAAATATGGTTGCATTAAACTTCTCAAAATATGGGAAACATCAATACTTTGAGATCCCAGTTTACATCCTAGGCCCAACAAATGCCCACAGAGGGTGCCCCACATTGGAGCACCTCATGGGCTTTTTTTTTTTTTTTTTTTTACTCATTGTACTGTAACATCTCTCATGATAAAGTGACTTTGTAACTTATCATGTTCAATTTTACGTTTTGTTTTATAGGAGAATGTAATCAGAAAATTGCTAAATAATCCTTTATGTAAAATGTACTGTATTGAGCCTTTGTCAAATTAATGTGGTGCATGACGTCATCAAATAAAGCTACTAAATCATGTTAAGTCAGAAAGATAATGCTAGGATTAGTATGAAAATTCTGAGAATTACCATGGATGGAAAATTCCAGAGACTGCGAAGAATGACGTAGTCATGTCCAGAGGTCAATAAATGACCAGAGTCACCATGGACAAAGACGTTCAAAAATTGATGTCAGCATGTCTGAAAGTAAACACATGACCAATTTTGAGAGATGTGCGCATACAAACAATGGAGATTCAGGCCTATAAAAGGCAGTTTGTCCAAGAAGAAATTTGTCTTAGGATTCTCTTAGGTCTTCTCTTACCTAAGTCGTCCCCGTAAACTAAGAATTTGCTGTCGGAAGTGAAAGAGAAGTGTTGTTCGTTGTTCACATGGGAAAATTTCTATTGAGTTGTTGGGAAAGAAAGGAGCTGCATATCACCACTGTGATAAAGATCCAATAAAGAAAGGCACGGTTGACTTCTCGAACAAGGAAAGAAATTAATGGGAAAACAGGAGCAAAACAGTAAGCGAAGACAAAGATAAGAAGATTTCATGTGAACTATAGGATAACGTGAAAGACTGTCTGCTATAAAGGATTTGTAAGTAGTTGTATTACTGAAGGTATGTAAAGTGAATGTATATAAAGACTGTATGTGAAATGTCTATGGTTATGAGATATTGTATAGTAATGGTAAATCAGGCTTAACCACCTTACCGGTCATTAAAGATCAAATACGCATCCTCAAAAGCATTGTATCCATCATAAATTTCAATGTAACATTAATGGTATTACAATTTTAATATGCACTTCGCATCCATGGTAATGTGAACGTATATATATATGTCCTGGCCGGTAGCATGGTTAACCAACGTATGTTTTATAATTGAGTAATGTTATGTTAAATTGTAAATGAGAGCTCAAACTGAAGTTTAGAGTAGTAAGGAAGTTGTGATGACCTTTTATATATACTGTCTCATTTTGTAAATATTCCTTATGGCCTGATTAAATGGCTTGTAAAAACACACTGGACTGTATTTTGTCAATGCACTATCCTGAAAAATTTCGAACTTGCATAAGAGAAATATATATGAAATTTATTTAAGCCATGACTAATGGTTTATCCTCCCAGAAATGTGGGTTTTTCATCCCACAAACCACGTAAACTGGCCATAACAACACAAGCAACATACTGACATAGGAGCCTATCGGAATAAGGATTAAACATCTTATTCTTTTAGATTTGGTTCTTAAAGCCTTTTATGTTAAGGTGTGGGGTCTACAAAATGGGAAGGAAGCATGAATAATCTTAATTTCTTTCATTCAGACAGAAAAGTTCAACCAGCCTAGTGGCTTTGCACTTCGCAACCATATTCCTGGGGAAGGAGTGTCCTGGGTTTGATTCCCATAGCCAACATGAGGAGCTTAAGAATCTTCCTCAGCCATAGCCAAGTTAGCCCTTCTTGGGTGTGGACAGCAGGGTAGACGATCATGCTATCATCAAAACCAAGTCCTGTTAGCTGCCTCACTGTGGCAAAAGGGAATGGGACTCTGGGCAGAATCAGCAAGCAAAGAACATCAAGATACTCCTGGTATGGCTACCCTAGGCATGAAATTCATTCCACTAAGCGCAGCTTATGCTAACAGGTGAAAAAAAAAAAAAAAAAGAGCAAGAGGTTATCAGATACAAAATGGATGCAAAACTGTAGTGCAGAAAGCAAGGAGAAACCACTGTGCTATTTTTTTAAGCACATTACTGTGGAGAGGGAAACTTCAAACCATGGTCAAAAATTCTCAGCATCCCTTTAATGGGACAGGTGTGCTAAGAATCCCCATGCAAAATGCAGTGAATCTACATAATAAAGAAATACGAAATACAGTAAATTACCTTAAATTACCCAGAGAGAGGAAAAGTATATCAGGAATGCAAAGAAATACCAATGCAGATTGGAACTTGGAATGTGAGAACAATGTTAAAAGTAGGAACATTAGAAGAACTGAAAGAACAAGCAAGGAAAGAAGATGAAGGAATTCTAGAAGTTGGTAACTAGATGGAAAGATAGAGGCAATTACAAGTGTAAGCTAGAATCATCTATAATGGAGAAGAGAAAGGACAAAATGGTGTGGGTTTGTTACTAAGGGAAAAAAAAGACTTGTTACCTGAATGACTGAATACAAACTTAACAGCATCCCCCAGTGGAACCTGCATAATTCAAGTATACAAGCCAACAAGTAAATTGGGAGATAATGAGACAGAAGAGGCACATGAACAACTAGAGGAACTAAATAACATTAGTTAAAGATAAAGTTAATTTATTACAATAGGCAACTTTAATGCAGTGGTTAGAGAGGATAGTGAGGAAAGAGGAAAAAAAATTGTTAGATTTCTATGACAACATGGCCTTATAATTGGTAAAAAGTACCAAAACAAAGACACTATATGTGGAAATCACCAGAAGAAGTTGCAATACCAGAATGATTATACAACAGTCAAGTAGAGATAGAATAAAAGAAAACAAACTCAAGTCATGCTAAGCTACCCAGGAGCTGAAATAGAGTGCCCACTAACTTATTATTGCAAAATATAAAATGAAACATAAGAAATACATAGAATAAGGAGGAGAAAATGGAATATTGAACTACTGAAGACATCAGATATAAAATATTAATTAAAAAAGAAACAACAGACTGCATGCTTAAGATAAATAGTGAGAAAGATAGTCTTTAGGAGTGAAAATATCCCTTATCAGCCTAAATATCACCTCAAAAGTTGTTAAGTGTCTTGAAGTTTGGAATGTATGTTATAGTCAACATCAGAAATGCTGAAGATGAGGATTACATCTGGTTTACCATTATGGCTGCTCTAGCTTGCAGACCATGACTGGATATCCACTAAAAATTTATTAGGAAAAAAAAGCTACCTCACATTCTGAAACAAGGAAGTAACTAAAAGATCAGCAGACAGAGTTTTTAGGATTTATAAAATTACAACTGCAGAAGCCTTGGATTACAAATGCGATACTTAAGAAGAATCAAATATAAAGAAGGAAAAATAAGACTGTAAAAGGCAAGGAACAGTACTGAAGACTAAGGAACAAGATTAAGGAAATTAATCTTGTTCCTTAATCCAGTTCTCATTTGCAAAAAAAAAAAAAAAAAAAAAGCAAAGGAGAACTGGAGAGCAGAAATATGTAAAAAGTTGAATATAAATTAAAACAGGAGAAGCTGACAACTGCTGCCTACACTTGCAATCCCAAAACAAAAAAGTAAAGTAGTATGAGACAAAAAAAAAAGGAAAATTACTTACTGGTAACAATTCTGTGAAAGTTTGATGGTAACAATACCCAAGAAAGGGAATGCAACAGACTGGGAAAGTTATCAAATGCTAAGTTCACTCAATCATGCCTCAAAGATCATACTAAATACAATGAAGCATAAAGAAAATCAAAAACTGTATGTTATTTAGATGATCTTTGAGTTCAGAATGATGAAGGAACTAGAGAAGCAATATTAGCCTTAAGAATAATAACAGACAAGAATTGAAGTAAATAAAGTTGCATAAACTGCTTTTATAGATTTAGAAAAGGCATTCAATATTGCAATAGAACAAGCTTTTTCAAATAACGAAGGAAACTGGAATAGACTGGAGAGGTAGAAAACTAACTAAGAAATTGTATACCAACTAGAAAATAACGATACAAATACAGGAAAATGAAGCAACTGCAGAAATACTTTTCTTTTCAACCTGCATACAGAATTAATAAAGGAAGGAATAAAGGTAACTGTAGGTGAACTGCAGATACATGTGATACACTTTTGCTGATGATACAGCTATATTAGCTAAGAATGACCAGGATTTAAAATTATTATCCAGGATGAATAATGTTTTATCTGATTATGGACTTAAATGCAGCCAAACCTAAAATAACAATGAAAGGTTCAAAAGAACAAAATAAGATAGATAAAATAGTGATTAGAGGTAAGAATATATTGAGCAAGTAAAATCATTCATATCTTGGAAAACTATTCAACAAGATGAAAGATGCAAGTTCGAAATATGCTGTGGCATAGCAATTGCCAAGGCTTTTCCTATGGTAAAAGATGCATTAAAGGAAAAGAAATCATTTGTTACAGGTAAGACATATAAAAACATAGGGAAAAGATTTATAAAAATATTTGCTTGGAGCAAATTTTATGAACCTGCAAGACAGACTATAACAGCAGAAGACTGGAAAAGAATCAAAGCATTTGAAATGTACTGCTAGGAGTAAACTGGAGAGAAAAAAGAACCACTTAAGAACTTGATTATAATAAAAGAAAGATGAAATTCCTGGAATACATATGGATTAAAAGCATATTAGATGGGAAGATACCATGGAAAAGAAGAGGATCTTAGAGGAGGTGCTTACATTAACTGGAAGAGATTATAAACTACCAAAGAGGAAATCTGAAAACAGGATGACCTGGAAGAGGGAACTGTCAATAGTGACAGAGACTGTTGTTTAGAATGATGATGATCACTAATAAGACCAAAAAGCACATACCTAATAATCCACATTGAAAGCATTAAAAAGACAGTTAATTAAAAAATTTTAATGTCAGTTCCATCCATGAAAGACTTACTCCAAAGCACATTTAGTACTATAGATGAGTAAAGTATCAGATAATCTAGGAACCTTGGTCTTGAAAAGAAATACAGATTTTTATTTATTTATTTTTTAAAGACACTCCAGACCACCATAGAATTACTTTGATTTGACTATTAATAAATATATTCCTCTTGAAAGAATGCATCTTAATAATGACTAACAATGATGTACTTTAGCTCAAAAGAACTAAGTTCAAATCCCATCCAGATCTAGTTTGGTTTTAGCTGAAACCACAGCCAAAGCAACTAAAGCTCTGAGGCTCATATTGCATTCTATTAATTGCAGGTGTTCTGCAGTCAGTCCAGTTATTTTTGCAAGAGTGAAAACCTGATCAGGAGAACTTCGCAGGGCTTCTGAACTAATTTTCAATCCTCACTTTCTCGGAGTACACTCCATTTAGTAGCTAACTATCTAGTTACTGAATAAATGAGGATGGGCTGGCAATATAGGATTTAGATGACCAAATTTTATTCTTTTTGGCTTAAAGGGCAAAAATGGTACAACTTGCTGAAATTTCATGCTAGCTGATGTGTCACCAGGTTAAACAAGGTTCCATTTTCATCAGGGAACTAGGGCAAATAGTGAAAAGTTGGCTTCTGGAACAAACTTCAAATTCTGACTCAGCATAATTAGAATTCAAGATGGGCACCATCAATGTAAAAAGTGTGAAAGGGAAAAAAAGTGGAACTTACAGAATTAGATATGTGCCACACTGAAATAACTGGATGAATGAAAGAAGGAAAAAAAAAAGAAAAAAAAAAGTGAGATTCTTCTAAATGACAAACATAAGATATTATATTCAGGCATTAATTATCAGGGGAAAGGATGAAGCAGCTATAGTACTCAATACTAAACATAAGGGCAATCTCTTTGAATGGCAGGAAATATCAAGAGATATTTATATCAAGATATTAAAGAGATGTGGAATTGGACAATCAGATTTATTTGTGGTCCCACAGAAGGTTTAATGAATTAGTGGAGGAACTTTGAGTCATTAGAGAAGATAGCTGACATAAAGAAAAAGATGGTGCTTTTTGGAAATTTACACAGCAGAGTAAGAAATGAATACCAGACACAAAGCAACATTTTGGGAAAATTTGGAGAAATGAGCAAAACTAATAATAATAATGGTGTCTAATGGATTACTGTTCAGGACAATGACTTATCATTACTAACACCATGTTCCAACATAAAAATGTTCATAAATTCACATGGAAGGAAAAAACTAAAGAAATAAAGTTTCAGTGACTATGTTCATGTTGAGAGCGATATCATGCTGGTTAAGGACACAATGTATACAGCAAGGGATCTGAAATAGGAAGTGATAACTCAATTAGTTTTGAGCATAATAAAACTGAATAACGTATTCAACTATGTAAAAGTTTAAATGACAAACATAAGATGCTTTATTTAGCAATAATGATTAGGAGAAGAGATGGAGCATCTATAGTATTTAACACTAAACATGAGCATAATCTTCTTGAATGGAAGGGAATATCAAGTAAACTCACACAGATTTGAAAGTTAAACTGTAGGGCTCCACCTTGACGCGATAAGGAGGCTTGCATGCACTAATGACCTCAAGAGCTATGTAAAAATTTCTATAACTCAGATGCTTGAAATGGAAATTTCATCAGATCAAAACAATGGAAAATGATCAAGTAAGGATAAAGATAACCGATTAGGAATCTCTGACATTTTAAAAGTAGCCACGTGGAATGTGCGAAGCATAATAACAAAGGAATTAGAATTAGTAATACAACTAAAATCATTGACATAGCTGTGATAACAGAAACAAAAAAGAAACTAATGGGAACAAAAGGTATAGATGGTTTTACTATGTTATATTGTGGAGTGGACCAACATATCAAAGCTTATAGTGGTGTAGCCATTTCAATCAATAATAAATGGAAAAATAGAATATGAAATTACAATTTTGTAAATAATTAGATTATAAGTTAAATTAAAAACAAATAGAAGCTACTTAAATATCACAGGAGTATATGCACCTGAAAAAGGTAGGAAAGAGGATTCCAAACAGTTTTATGAGAAACTACAAAATCGGTTAACTAAATGTAATAAAAATAACTATATAATAATAGCAGGAGAGATTAATGCTAGAGTTGGAAATAATCCAATCCCAAATATTTTAAGAAAATATGGAGAAATTTGGCTGAATAACAATGGTCAATAACTATTAGACTTTCAATAATTTTAAAGCCAATACAGGTAACCCTCATATAATGCGGATGTTAGGTTTCATAGAAATGCTGCGTTATGCGAGACTCAGATCACATACAGAAAAGTAGGGTTATGTTACGAAATCGTTTTTTTTTTTTTTTTTTTTTAATTTATAAACAATGATGTATCCAACAAAAATATATCTTTATTTAATTCAGGTAATTCATCTAAGTTAAGAAAACAAACTATGACACAAATACATAGTATAAAATTATAAAAATTACAAATTGTACTTAAGCTTCATTGCACATAATGCATAAATGTTTTAGGCAAAATAAAATAAATTGCATATTTTAATCTTTCATGGGACAAGGATTTGAAGATCAGTTAATAAACATTGGTTTTGTCATGTAATCACATGATGCATTACTACAAAACAGTAGAGTAATACTATCTTTGGAAACTTTGAATCCAGGAGCTCATCTTTCATTTTTCAAAATATAGGTGCGTTTTGGCATATTTTTCCAATATAACCTGGATTCATCTGCATTGAAACACCTGGTCTGCATTATAAATGTTTATAAACTTTGAGTTTTTTGTTTAATAAGATTTCCATCCAAAGGAATTTTCTTTTGAGTGCAATCTTCTATCCAAATGAGATATTAGATTTCTCTATTTTTCTCATTATAATATTGTGTACATGAGCAGCGCACTTTGCACTTACTGTTGACCCAGCAATAAACACTTTCTCGGATTTTATGTTCATTGTGTTTGATTGTTCGAATTATTGATTCATTTAAATTCAAAATCCTTGCAACAACTGGTTTTTCTCCATTTTTCAACCGATTTTTTTTCTTCAAGACGAATTTTCTTTTCAATATTGATTTTTATCCTTTCAATGCAGTTTGTGGCCATTACTATAAAAATAAATTTTTTACATAAAAAAGCATTACATATTAATTATGTATGTAACTCACCAGAAAATAAAGTGCTCAGCTTGAGATTAACAGACTTATGATTTTTAATGCGCTTTCCTGGCAGAAAACGAAGACAATTTTCAACAATAAACACTTTATACGGTATACAATTGACGTACATGCATGTTAAAGGGTATTTCCCCTAATATAAATTCGCTACTTATAACTACATGAGCAATACGGGCATACACAAATTTAACGAAGATAAAATTTGATTTTTAAGTAGCGCAGTGAAAAATATACGAAAAGATCAAACTGCATTGTATAAGTACCGCATTGAACAAGGATTACTACAATTTGTAGACCGCGTTATATCGAAATTGCGTTGTATAAGTACCGCGTTACACGAGGGTTACCTGTACTTTTTTTTTTAAAAAAAGAAAAAAATATATATATAAATATACTCAGAATGGCAGAGGACAAGATCTGTAATTGGTTATATCTTTGCTAATCAGAAACTAGTTCTATGAGTGAAAAATGTACATGTTTATAACGGAAGTAATATTTTTTCAGATCATTACTTACTAAAGTAGTCTCTAAAATAGAAATACTAGCAAAATGGAGAAAGGAAGTAAATAAGAAAAAACAAGAAATAGAACAATTATATCTATTACAAGAAGAAAGCATTAGAATGCTATATCAATCACAATTAACAGATTACTAAAAGAAGCCTATATCGTTGAAGATATAATCATCTATAAAGCAGCCTTGAAGCACTTGGAAAGAAAATAAAATATTAAAAAGAAAAACATTAAAAATCTGGAACACAGATACAGAAAATGCAATAAAAGAAAAACAAATGGTATATAAATCACTCCTTCAAAAACATACAAAGGAAACAGAAGAAATATACAAAAGCAATAAACTAAAACAATAATAGGCAATGCTCACCAAGATTCTTGAGACAGATTTATTAATAAAATAGAAGACATATATGGAAGAAAAGACATAGCCTACGAAATATTAAGGAAATTAAACAATAAAGAAAGAGATACAGCACAAATGAATATAATGCAAGAGAAACAATGGATAAAACATTACAAGAACCAATAAAATTGGAAGAACTAAAAGAAGCAATAAAGATATCAAAAAATAGAAAATCCATAAAATAACTTCATTAGATGGCATAAATACAGAGCTTGGGAAATATGGTGGAGAATATTTACATCAAGAATCTTAAAATTAATAAATAACTGTTGGAGGAAATGTGAGGTTCCATCAGATTGGTTAAAAGCTAAAGTTACACCTACAGAGTGTCCCATAATTCTTAGTGCAGTTTGATCTTTAACTGCTTCAAAAGTATCACAGTTACAGAGTTGCATATATCATTTGAAAGCATAACTATTAGAATTTTTGATGCATGAATATTATTATTTCATTACATTTTTCTTATTTTTTTTTAGATTGGTATGATTGAAGATGGCAAATGTTGAAGAAAAGTCAATTGCGTCCCGTGGCTTGCTGAACTCAAGTCCATAACAGCAGTAAGAAGAAAATTCTTTGCCTGTTATAACAAGGCGGCTCCCCACAGAAATTTAATTAATAACTGGATGCAAAAATTCAAAGAAATTGGGTCAATTCATGACAAACCGAGATAAGGGAAGTATTCATCAAGGAAAGCGAAATCGAAAGGGCATTTGATAAGAGTCCTAAGAGATCAGTGCAACATGCTGCTGCTGAGTTAAATGTACCAAAAACCACAGCGCACAGAATTCTAACCAAACAACTCCATAAACATGCCTACAAAATTACAACTGTTCGAATGCTACAAGAAGAAGATTATCATGCCAGGTTGGATTTCTGTCAACTGATGAAGACACAAATGGGAAATTGACAAATTGACTTTTTCAGATGAAGCAATATTCCGCATAAGTGGAAAGTTTATCATCAAATTCCTGATATATACCCTCAAGGGGTGTACAGGATATGATAGTAGTACATGAAACATTTGCATCATTACTAACTTCCTATCTACAATTTTCCTCCAAATCAGTCTGCTACCTGTCAAGACTCCAGTATTATCAGATCTTATATTTCTGTTTTCTAAGGCACTTTTTACTGTATCAATCCACCTATATCTTGGTCTTCTTCTGGGTCTTTTTCCTATCAACTGGCAGAGAGCACTTGTTTTGCTAATCTTTCCTCTCCCATTCTGTTTAAGTGACCATACCACCTGAGATTAGCTCTGCTAATTCATTCCTGGATGCTAACAATGGCAAGTTCTTTCCTAATATCCTCGTTTTTAATATACTATTGCCTTGATGCCATCTGTTCATGCCCCTAATCTTTCTCAGGACTATCATATCTGCGGTCTATAGTCTTTGGTCGAGTTTTACTTCTGAGCCAGCTCTCAGATCCATAAGTTAAAATTGGTTTGAACACTGTCTTGTATACAGCTAATTTAGTGTTTTGACTAATTTATCTCTTATTCCATATAAATTTATTTAGTTGACTTCCTGACATACCAGCTTTGTTGATTCTGTTGTCTATTTCCATATTTAATTTACCATCTTCACTAAAAATCATGCTTAAGTAGCTGAACTGTTTTACTTGTTGTATAGGTTCTCCATTCACAATGCAGTTTATATTTTTAATGTTTCTGCCTATTTTCATTGTCTTTATCTTTTAATGCTGACCATCATATCTATTATAGCAGATTTATTTAGAAGTATAACATCATCTGCATAAAGCAAACAGATGAGATTAACATCTCCAATTTTGATATCAGGTTTAATACAACTTAACTTCATAATGTGATCCATATAGATAATGAATAAAAGAGGGGGATAGTGTACATCCTTAAGTTTTAAAAGAGGTATACCATGAGTAGGCATATAGATACAAAATTAATAACGGAAAACTCACGTACAAAGATTATTTAATAGTATAATTTTTGCCTGTGTGTCACAGGCATCTTCAGTACATTTTAAGCTCAAATTAAACAATAACTGACAATTCCAAAAAGCACCACTTTTTGGAATTGCCAGTTTTTTCTTTTTTCAGAATTGTTCTTTTTGGAAAGAATTGCAATATATAACTTCTTCCTTTCTATCTAATGGTTATAAGAATTGCTTCATTAAAAGAGCTTTGAGTAGTTTTAATATGTCTTCCTCTTCAAATACAGAAGAAATAACATGCATTCCTATCCCTTATGTACAAGGCATTAGTGAATGTATAGCAAAAGTTTTAAAACCACTGAATATTTTTGTTGCCTTTCAATCGTTTAGAAAAATCTCCACCTTTCTCACATCTCCTAAGGACAAGCTTCTACAGCTCTCAATTCTGGACTTGCAGAACATGCCATCTTCAGTAGACATAGAGTTCATTGGAGAAAGACAAGAGTCCTTCACAAAAGTTGGTTCCTCATGGAACGCCTTTATAAAGAAACATATGAAACTTTACTTCATTCTCCTAACTTAAACAGATCCGACGGTTTACGTCTATCCCCTTAATGGAAGATAGTACTTTATAAATCAGCTAATCTCTTTCCTAACTTTTTATTGTAGACATTTTTTTTTTGTTAGGAAATTTATTGACCTTTTTAGTTATCTTACACCAGCTACTTTGGTGGCGTTTTTTGGAATGTTCAGTTATTGTTTAATTTGAGCTTAAAATGTACTGAAGATGCCTATGACACACAGGCGAAAATTATACTATGAAATAATCTTTGTACGTGAGTTTTCCGTTATTAATTTTGTATCTAAATGTACATCCTTGCCTGACTCAGATTTAACATTAAACCACCTTCCTGTACTTCCTTCAATTCTAACTGCTGACTTGCAACTCAAGCAAAGTATTGCCTGATATAATGTCCTTAGCACCATATAACTGTAGCATTTTGAATAGCTTCTCTCTTGGCACCTTGTCATATGCCTTTTCCAGATCTACAAAACTTAAATACAGATCTTTGTTATATTCCCATGCTTTTTCAACTATTTGTCATAAAGTGAAGATCTGATCCTGACAGCCTTTATTTGGCCTGAATTCACCTTGTTCTTCATCAAGCTTCTCTTCCACAATCCTTCTCAACCATTTCTCAAGTATACTTGCATAGATCTTGACAGGAACACTCAGTAGGGAAATACCTCTATTTCCCTTTCTATATATATGGTACTATGAGCGCCCTACTCCAATCATCTGGAATTCGTCCCTCTGTCCAGACCTTCTGAACTATGCAGTGCAGCCGCTGTAAGACCTCCATACTTGAGCATTTTCGAATATCATCTATTTCTGCTGTCTTTCCACATTTCAGGCATTTGATAGTTTTTTCTACTTTAAGTATGATTATGTATTTCTGACTGCATGCCTGGTCAGTGTTTTTTACTGCTGTGATGTAATCATTGCTTGTTTCATTTAGCAATTTTTCAAAGTAATTACTCCATACTTCAAGGATATCTTTTTCTCGTGTTTTCTTGTCACCTTTATCATCTCTAATTACTTTTACAGCACTCTTTCCTCCATTTCTGAGCTTCTTCAACAACCTCCAGAATTTTACCACCTTAACCATCACAATTGCTGCATTTGGGGTACAGAGAAGTCTCAGAAAATGTGGCAAGAGACTCACCAAAAGTTAATGTGTGGTGTGCGGTTAGGAGGTGTTGCATTATTGGGCCATTCTTTTTCGATGAGCCCACTGTCAGGGGTGAATCTTATTTAGCAATGCTTCAAAATTTTTTTATTCCTGAATTAAAGAGATTAAATCTTAGGAATAAAATCATTTTCCAACAGAATGGGGCACCCTGTCACTATGCGACACAGGCACAAAAGTTTCTGGATGACACTTTCACAAACAGATAGATCGGTAGAGGAGATGCTCTTGCATGGCTACCTCGTTCACCTGACCTCACTCCGTTAGATTTTTCTTATGGGATCACATCAAAACAGTCATGTATGCTTCAAAACCTGCTTCTCTCGATGCATTTATTTTATTTTCAAGACTAAAATAACGAACGCAATCAATGCAGCCACTGCTCAGCAACTACTAACTGTCTTCTGGAACTTCAAAAATCGGCTAGTTACATGCATCGTACAAGATGGCAGTCATATTAAGCACTAATAAGAAACAAATCATTGTAAATAAAACTTAATTACATACTCTTTAAGTCAGGGATTCTCAACCTATGGTACGTGTACCACTGGTGGTACGTGAGCCACTGTCTTACTGGTACATTTAATATCTTGAATTAAATATAGTGGTACGCCACTGGAAAAGGTTGAGCACCCCTGCTTTAAGCTATTATATACTATAAATCTGTAAATTTTAATGTTGAACTTATTAAAGTTTAAAACTGCACTAACAATTATGGGACATCCTGTATATTTAAGAAAGGAGACAGAGATGATTGTAGAAATTACAGAGGAATAAAGTTTATTAAATACAGGTTACAAAATTTATAGTAACATCCTGAATACAAGACCTAGAAATATTGCAAACAACTACTCTCAGAAGAACAAAATGGCTTCAGACATGGAAGATCATGTATAGACAATATTTATGTGTTAAAACAAATTATTGAAAAAGACAAGAATTTAATTTAGAGACTCATATGACCTTTGTAGATTACGAGAAAGCTTTTGATAAAATACCGAGAAAAACTATGGAATATAATGAAAAAACAAGGATATCCATCATATTTAATACAAGCTATACAAAGTTTATATATAAAGATACAAAAATACACTTAGGTAATAAATTAACAGAAGAGATTGAAAAAGCTTATCTCCAACTCTATTCAATATTATATACAAGGGTGGTCTGAAAAGTCTCGGCCTCGACCATAGATGGCAACACTATCGGCTTTTCTAATTTGGTACATCTGTCATAAGCATCCATGTGAAATTGCAAGTCATTCTATCATGTAGTTTGTTTTATACAACTATCTGAAGCAAAAGTGTTGTCTGTATCCCTTGAAATGGATAAAATTGAGTATTGTGAAGTTATAGAATTCTCTGTAAAAGATGGTTTAATGCCAAAAGAAATTCATTCAAAGTTCATAAAAGCGTATGGGCACTCTTCTCCTTCGTTTTTGACAATTAAGAAATGGATTGCCGAGTTTAGACGTGGCAGTACCAGCCTTGATAATGATCCACGTGAAGGATGTCCAAAAAGTGTACCACCACCAGAAATCATTGATCAAGTGCACGATATGGTATTGGATGACTGACAAGTCAAAGTGTGTGAAATTGCTGAGACTATAGGCATTTCAAAAGAACATGTATGAAATATTATGCAAATGAAAAAGCTTTGCGCAAGATGGGTGCCATGATTGCTCACAACAGATCAAAAACACACTCGCAGGAAAATCTCTGAACAGTGCTCGGAGCATTTTAATGAGAATAAAACTGATTTTGTTAGTCGATTTATTACTATGGATGACACTTGGATTCACCATTACACACCAGAATCCAAACAGTGGACAGAAGCTGGTTGTTCAGCACCAAAGAAGATAAAGTCGGTTCCATCAGCAGGAAAGGTAATGGCATCGGTGTTTTGGGATGCTAAAAAGGTATTTTGTTTATTAATTATATTGAAAAGGGTAAAACAATAACTGGGGAATATTATTCCAATCTTTTAACCAGACTGGACGAAAAAAATTCATGAGAAAAGACCTGATTTGCAGAAGGAAAAAATCATCTTTCATTAGGACAATGTACTTGCCCAAAAAGGTGTTTTGGCAATGGAAAAATTAAGGGATCTGCACTATATATTGTTGGAACATTCACCCTACTTCCCCAGATTTGGCTCCCTCTGACTATCTCTTCCCCAAACTAAAACTCTTCCTCACTGGTCAGCTTTTCTTTGAATCAAGAGGTGATTGCAGCTGTAGAGAGGTATTTTGCACATCTTACTGAGAACCACTACAGGGATGGGATAATGGTCCTGGAATATCGCTGGAATAAATGTATTAGTCTTAAGGGCGATTATGTTGAGAAATAAAAATAATTTTGAAATTATAAATCCTTTTTTTTTTATTGTTAGGCCAAGAACTTTTCAGACCACCTTCATATATATAGAACGTGTGTGGCATAATGGATTTACTCGGCTGAAAGATATTTTTTTTTATAAAGAAATACAACATCCAGACTTCATTCACTCCTCTTCCAAAACTCCGTTCCTTACTGAGCCTACCCAAACAAAGACATGACAATCTTAAATATCCCGGCGTTTACTAGATATGGTGTAACTCTGATAAACCTTATCCTTATTTGGCCATATGGAGAAATTCATCGAATTGCAAATTGAAGAACATCAAAGAGACATTACATATGGCAGAACAAGAGCTAGTGCTCTGTCTAACCATGTTCTGAATTCTAACACTAATGAGGGAAAACCCCATCCATTTAGTTTTATGGTACAAATCTGATAATATCTTTCATTGCTACAATGAACTGGAAAGAAGAATAGTTGAATCTAAAGAAATCTCTCTAAAGAAATCTCCCTTAATCCATCTATTAACAACCTTAGTTATAATCTCTCAGGCTGTCATTGTGCTGCCATCCAACTTTGGCGTTCACGAGATCTTGAACGCATGCGTACACCCAACAATGAGGGTTATACAGAGAACAGCTTTAAATATCCAGACGCTAATGCTTTAATATTTACCTTTTCACGCTAATGCTTTGTTGTTTAGACTTTATTCCTTTACAGTTTTTGTTGGTTGTTTCTCTCTTTTTTTGTGCACCTGAAGAAGTCTTCTTAAAGACGAAACTAGTCGTGCTGAATAAAAACAGTGTTTTATTTTTTCTCTCTTGGCTCCCAGTCATTTATATTAAAATATATATGAAAATATATATATATTTTTATCAGATTATTAAAATATGGAAAATAACAATAAAACAAGGTATCCAATTAACCAGAACTATTATCACTACAATGTTGTATGCAGATGATCAGATTATATTACAAGACAATGAAGATGACCTTCAAAAATCAGTTTACAAATTAAATAAAATAAGCCAACAATACAATTTAAAAATTTCACAAAACAAAACAAAAGTGATGGCATTTAAAGGTCAGTGTTAGATCAAAATAGTTATAGAAAATAAATAATATAACAAATGACAGTTAATTGTTTGGGGAGCAAAAAAGCATATCTTAAAGATAAAGATATAGATGAAAAAATAAAGACATTTCAGAAAATCTGTGGAATAATTAAAAGGACAGTGAATAAAAAAAACAAGATGAGAAACTCAACTAAAATTTTACAAAGTAATGGCCACTCCCACTCTATTATATGGTTCAGAAACATGGGCTGTTAAAAAGAAAGATGAAAATACAAGTTGCAGAGATATCAGATTTTTAAGAGCAATAAAATAATGCACAAAATTGGACCATATAAGAAATGAAGACATCAGAAAAGAACTAGATAACTAAGTAATGTAAATGAGAAGATCAAGGAATACAGAGAGAAATGGAAAGAACATCTATTTAGGATGGAAAGATATTGGCTACCAAAAGACGTAGACAGATACAGGCCAGAGGCAAGATGGAAAGACCAGTGAAGCCAGAACAGGCAAATTCCTAATCCTTGAAGAGAACTGTAGGCTCAAATATACAAATGTTATTCAAGAAAAAATTAAGCACTATGAAAACAAGAACCAATCTTGGAGACTCACTGTTTCAGCCAGGGAAGAATATGGTGAAGTTCACCACAAGCAAGGATAGAAAAATTAGAAATCCATGGTGAACTCAAAAAGAGGAAGTCATGGGAAACAACAAAACACATTGGAAATTCCCAGCAAGATGTTTAGTATTATAAAGTCAGAATGTGCTCTGTGAGAATGCAGACAACAATGTTAGAAAGCAAAGCAATATGTAAAAATAGATAAACAAGTCATGAGAAAACTAGTAATTCTGGAGTTCACAAAAAAAAGCTTAGAAATGGAGAAAGAAGAGTATTATAAACCAACCAGAGGTGATAAATGTAACATTAAAACTAAAGATATTGTAGATATCTGGAGTAATTACTTTGAAAGACTGTTAAATGAAGCAAGTAGTTACAGTAGTGGTAGAAAATATTAAATCAAAAATTTAAAGCATATAAGTCAGTGCAACTGTGTTCAATGGCTGTGAGAAGAAAACTGAAGTTTGAAAGAGGTATTGTGCACAAAACAGGCCTATGCTTGGCAAATTGGGCCATTC
Source organism: Typopeltis vanoorti (assembly GCF_054136105.1). Taxonomy (NCBI): domain Eukaryota; kingdom Metazoa; phylum Arthropoda; class Arachnida; order Uropygi; family Thelyphonidae; genus Typopeltis; species Typopeltis vanoorti. The sequence continues at coordinate 90,927,530 of NC_143566.1, forward strand.
TAGGTCAACAATCAGTGATACCATATTGAGATGGAAGCGCAGTGAATCAACTGCAAGTGCTACCCACACTGCATGACTCACCAAATGTGACCGTAAGGCATTATGAATGATAATATGTAAAAACCACCATTTGTAGGCTAACACATTAAATGCAGAGTTCCAGGCATCAACTGGAACATGTATCTACACAAAAAAATCTGCATTCAGAACCGAGGCTCACAACATGGATTTCCATGGTAGGACCACAATATGCAAGTCCCACATTACCTGAACCAACATGCAGAGTCATCTTCAGTTGTGCAAAGGAAATGCACAATGAGATATGAAAGCTTGGAAAGCTGCATTATTATGGAGCGACAAATCATGCTACACCCTCTACTGAGCAGATGAACAGGTGTGGCAGATACCTGGTGAACATCTCTTGTCATAATGCACAACCCCAACTATGAAATTCAGAGGTGGCAGTGTGATGGTATGATCCTGTTTTTCCTAGTTTGGCTTTGGACTTCTGTTTGTGGTGCCACAAACTCAGAGAGGTATCTGAACATTCTAGACAATGCGATGCTTCCTACTTTGTGGTGTTTCTACAGAAATGACCATTGTCAGAAAGACAATGCACTGTCATAAGGCTTCTGTAATTACGTGGTTTGAGGACAAGAACATCACAATAACTGACTGGCCTCCACAGAGTCCTGATCTCAACCCAACCGAACATCTGTGGGATGAACTCGAGCATTAGATGAGGTGAAGGAACTTCAGCCCCCACAACAGTCCAGGAACTCATTACATGCCTACAGGAAGAATGGTCAAAATTCCCATCGATTGTTATCATATTCTTGTGGAAAGTATGCTCCATGGGATTGCTCTAGTCATTGCAGTGAATGGAGGTCCAACATCTTATTAAGGTGGATGCCATGGCTGCTTGTTCCTCACACTATGGTGTGTTGACTTCTTTCCATGCAGTGTACTTTAGTCAGAAAGGTCATCAAACACCTGAAACTTGGAAAGGCAGCTGGAATTGATATCTGTTAAGAAATCCTCAAATATAAATTCAGATGGCCTAGTGAGAGAGTTGAATTTTGGATGACTGAAGCAGAGCTCCTAGTTCTTATTTATAAAATGGGAAATAAAACTGAACATGAGAATTACCCCACTGAGTGTTTCTGGTAAGATTTATTAAGTATATATCTCAGAAAAAGCTAAGAAAACTTGTGCAAAGCAAACTTCAAGAAAAACAAGCTGGATTAAGGCCAAATAGAAGTTGTCAAGATTAGATTTTCACTTTAACGCAAAAAGTTAAGAAATCATGGGAATGTAACTAGGACCGAATTTAAAGTTTCTAGATGTCAAAGTGCAAACAGAAAAACATTTCAAAGTATTACAATTTTATATTTATATAATAATTTTTTTTTTTTTTTGAAATAGATTAAATGACTAAGCCGAGAGAAAAAAAAAAAAGAAAAGCACTATTCCGTGTTTTTATTAATATTTATTAACATTCCGTGTATCTCTTCATTGTTGGGTGTAAGCACATGTCCAAGATCTTGTGAACACCAAAGTTGGATAGCAGCCCAATAACAGTCTGAGAGAGAGATTATAGCTGAGGTTATGGTTTAGATGTACTGGATTGAGGACAATTTCTTTAGATTCTACAATTTTTCTCTCCAGTTTATCATAGAATCAAATGATCAGAAGAATTGAGGACCTGGTTCGAGAGAGCACTTGTTCTAGTTCTGCAAAATGTGATGTCTTTTATGTTTTTCTAGAGGTAATTCAATGGATTTTTCAGTCTGGCCAAAATAAGGCATGTTGCAGTTGCACCAAATATGATAAATGCCAGATATTTCAAATTGTTATGTTTTTGCTTGGGCATACTAAGCAAGGAATGGAGTTAAGTGAAGGAGTGAAAGAAGTCCAGATGTTACGTGTTTTGAGAACTTCAGCTAATTTAAGTGAAATGGAACTGATATATGTTAGGGATATGTAGCCTTTTTCATTATTTCTATCTTCAATATGGTGAGGAGGTGGATTGAATAGTAGCTTATTAACTGTTTCTTTTGAATAACTATTTTGCTGAAAGGTCATATGAAGAAACTGAAATTCTTTGTTGATATCCTCTTCTTCACAGAAGAGGGAGGAGCATGTTTGCCTAGTGTAGAAATAATGCCAAATTTTTGAAGTGTATAGTGATGGGACTGTGCATGGAGATATCTATTGGTGTGAGTAGGTTTTCTGTAAATGGAAATCTTTAATTGCTCAGATACATGAGCGAATTTGACATCTAGGAATAGGAGAAAGCTATCGATCTCTAATTCTGTAGTAAATTGGATTTTCAGGTGTTGAATGTTGAGATGGTCTAAGAAATTCTTTAAAGAATCAGGGCCATGACTCCAGATTATGAAGATGTAATCTATATATCTTTGTCACAATCTAGATTTCAATGGGAATGAAGAGATAGCTTTTTCCTCAAAAGATTCTAAATATAAATTCACCAGTATGTGAGATAAAGGATTGCCCATGGCTAAACCAAAGTTCTGTTTGTAAATAGTATCTTTAAACTAGAAATAATACAATGGGTTAATAAAGACATTACTTTTTTCAATAATTTATCTTTTAAGAGAGTTAGAACTACTTCTTTAGGCACACATTTGTGAAGAGGGAAACAACACCAAAACTAGCCATAATTTCCACTTTTGAATATGTAGGTCTTTGACACTTGAAACAAAATCAACAATTATTTTAAGGAAAGAAGAGGTTGAGCTGAATAAAAATTTTAGAGATTTGGCTAAATACTGTGAGAGCTTATATGTAGGTGAATCAATGCCTTCTACAGTTGGTCTATGTGGAGTATTTTCTTTAAGAATTTTTGGTAATCCATATAATCGGAGGATCAAAGAATAAAGTGAACAAAGAGACAATCGAATATTTGCTGGTATGGTTGTGCAGTTCACGAATTGGATCTATGTCAAGAACAGAGTATCTGTTTGTAATAATTGGAACATTTTGTTATTATATCCCTCAGAATCCAGGATGACAATCGAGTTACCTTCATTTGCAGGTAGAATTATTATTTATTTATTTATTTTTTTTTTTTTTTTTTTTTTTTTTTTTTTTTTTTACCACTTGACGTTCTGCTAGAGAGATATTGTCTGTAGGAGGATTTGCATTGTTAAGAATAAAAATCGATTCCATATGAAGTAAATTAGCTTCTTGAGTAGGAAGGAAAGAGATAGCCTTTCAAATTTTTGTAAGTATCAAGCTCCTTTGGAATGGATTTTAGGAACATCACGAAATTAAAGCCCTTATTAAGATTATTCTTTTCACCATGGGAAGGATGTAATTGGATTTGTTAGCAATAATTTTATCAGGAGCGAGTTGAAATTTTGATTTAGATGGTTTTTCTTGTTCTTGCTTTAGAGCTTCGAATTCCTTAATTTTATTTTATTGTTATTTTGAGTCTTGGAAGCTTATAATTGTTGATCTCACCTGTACAGCCTATTATGTTTATTTGCTCCAGTTTGGTTGGCCCTGGTCAGGGGAAAAAAATAAAATAAAATATATATATATATATATAAAACATCTGGAATCCTTTCACTCCTTTGCTTAAGCTCCGTTCCTTGCTCAGTACATCCAAGCAAAAACATAACTTGAAATATCCAGCATTTATCATATTTGATGCAAATGCAACATGCCTTATTTAGGCCAGACTGAAAAATCCATCGAATTATGTCTAGAAGAACATAAAAGACGTCACATATGGCAGAACTAGAGCAAGCACTCTTTTGAACCACATCCACAATTCTGCTGATCATTCAAATGCTATGATGAACTGGAGAGAAAAACTGTAGAATCTAAAGAAATTGTCCTCAATCCAGTACATCTCAACACTCATCTCAGCTATAATCTTTCACACTGTCATTGCAATGCTATCCAACTTTGGTGATTAGTGATGCCTTCAATGCATGCACATGCCCAACAATGAAGAGATACATGGAATGCCTTCAAATGTTAATACACTAGCATTTTAATGTATAGATTTCTTCTTCTCTAGCAATGTTTGTTGGCATTTCTCTCATGTTATGCACCCGATGAAGCCTTCTAAGAAGACGAAACTAGTTCTGCGGTTTATTTAAAATAAAATAGTGTTTCTATTTTTTTTTTTTATCTCTCGGCTTATAGTCATTTATAATGTTTCAAATATATATATATATATATATTTTTATGCAACTCTTATTCATGAAAGGTTCTTGCAAACATATAGTCCATTTGTACTGTGAGTGACTAAGGATTCCTTGCTCCTATTTTTATTAATTCATTATCGATTTCCTGATATGTACCCTAAAGGGGTGTTCAGACTACTATGACAGCACTACAAGATTAAGTTTACATTATTATTAATCTCCTATCAACAATTCTCCTCCAAATTAGTCTATTACTTGTCAGCACTCCAATACTGTTGATTATAACATTTCAGTCTTCTCAGTCACCAAATCAATCAGCCTAGATATTGGTCTTCCTCTGGGTCTCTTTCCTGTCATCTTGGCATGATCATACTACCTCAGGTTAGCTCTGCTCAAATATTCTCGAATGTTAACAATGTCAAATTCCTTTATAATATCATCACTTGAAACAGATTCTGCAATTGCTGCCATCTGTTCATTTTCTTCATTTTTCACACAACTCTCAAATCTGTGGTCTCTAGTACTTTATTTCTAACCCAATTTTCATATCTATAACTTAAAACTGGTTTGAACAATGTTATGTTTACTGCTAGTTTTGTGTTTTTGCTAATTTCTCTCTAAATTCCATATAAATTTATTCAACAAGCTTCCCATCATATGACTTTGCTTATTCTGTTGTCTATTTCCAAATTTAATTTACAATCTTAACTAAAAACTGTGCCCAAGTAGCAAAAATATTTTAATTGTTCTATAGGTTCTCCTTGGAGAATTCACCCGAAGTTTTCAATGTTCATGCCTATTTAGTTTTGGCCTTTTCACTGTTGATTTTCATGTCAAATTTGTTACAACTGTTATGCACTTTAGTTAGAGAATCTCGGATACTTGCAATGGATGTATTTAATAGCTAAGCAAAGAGTTAAGTTTGATATCTCAGATTCTAATATCAGGTTTAATGCCACTTTATTTCATAATGTGATCATATAGATGATGAATACAAGTGGAGATAATGTACATCCTTGTCTTATCCCTGATTTTACATCAAACCATCTTCATATATTTCTTTCAATTATATCTGCTGACTTACAACTTATATATAGACTATGTATTGCTTTGTATAATGTTCCATTTACTCCAAAATAATCATAGTGTTCTGAAAAGATTTTTTGGGACAACTTGCATGCCTTTTCTAAATCTATAAAACTTAAGTACAGATACATGTCATATTCCCATGATTTCTCAACTATTTGTTGTAAAGTGAAAAGCTGATCTTGGCAACTTCTATTTGGCCTGAATCCAGCTTATTCTTATCTGAGTTCCTTTTCCACAATTTTTATCAGCCTCTTTTCTTGCATAAACTTATCTGGAACACTTAGTAGAGAAATATTTATTAATTCTCACATTCAGCTTTATTTCCTTTTTTTTTTTTTTTTTAATAGATGAGAACTATGAAAGTTCTACTTCAATCATCTGGAATTTTCGACCTTCTGACTCCAGGTCCTCTGAATTATGCAGCGTAGCCACTACAAAATTTTTTCATCTCCATATTTGTGCATTTATAAAATTAAATATCATTTAATCCAGCTGATTTTCACATTTCAGGTTTTTGATAGCTTTTATTTTTTTTTAAATAAATCTCAAGTGTCAATATATCCTCCTATTTGTATTTCTCATGAAAATTTTCTACTACTGTTCTGTCATTGCTTGTTTTGCTTAAAAGTCCTTCAAATTAATTATTCCAGACATTTGGGATATCTTTATCTTCAATTTTCATGTCACTTTAATCATTTTAAATTTCTTTTACAGTCCTCTTTCATTTCTAAGCATTTTCAATATCCTCCAGAACATTTTGTCACCACCTTGATATTTATCTTTTGTATACTTACCAAAGCCTTATCAAATCCTGCCATGGGCATATGTGTTTGTGATTGTCTTTAGGTGTGAGACTGCCACCTGCTTATTGGAGGTTTGAAAAAGCTCCATATTCTGTCTCTAGCATAAGGTTTCTAAACTATGTAAAAAAATAAATTAAAAATACAAAAAATATATAAAATTGTTAAAAAAATGCTTAGCCCATTCATGGTACAAAATGTATGATAAGTTTGTGAATAACCTTTCATGGGTAGGAGCATAATGAAAAAAAAAAAATGCCTGGTGGGATTCATTTCCTACTCTGATGTTTAGATCTCCAACAGGGGGCCACTTTTCCATTTTCTTTATGTCAGCTGTTCTAATTACTCAAAAAATTCTTCTGCTTCTTCATTTCTTCGTTTATTTTTTTATTAAAATCTTCATAAATTTATATTTTTTGTATTATTTATTTATTATATAGTTCAGAAACTCTACTTTAGAATAAAATGGAACTTTTTTTTTTTTTGACCACCTCAGACTTCCAATAAGCAGGCTAGTGGTCTCACACTGACTGCGTTACAGGAGAATAACAAAATGTATTGGAAAACCCAATCTATCTCTTTAAAAAATTTTTATTTATATATTTTTTATTTGATTGATAAGTTTTTTGAAGGAAAAAAAACTGCATCATCAATGAAGAGTGAAATAATAATAATATAACAATAATCAATGAAAATTTAGTTGTAAGTTTTATATGCGAGATAAAATTATGTAAAATATTTAACTACTTTTTGTATTTTTGCAGTACAAGTCCATTATTACAATTATATTTTTTAAAGTTATAACAAAGTAACTTACAGCTAATATTTCACACATTACTTCAGCAGTGATTCCTCCTAAGTCTTTGCAAAACTCATAAAAAGCTTCTAAATAAGCCTAAGGATGACATATAAAAGAGGATAAGAACTGATATTATTTTTGATTCATTAATGTTTACAGCAATATTGCAATTAATTTTCTTCATAAGCACAGATATCACACAGTTGAAATGGTAACAATTATTAAATTAATGGAAGCAGTTAGCTGAAATATTAAATATTTCTTTTGCATTAATAAGATAACCCCCACTCCCATTTAGTTGCTTTGGTGCATTTCATATATTGGAAAAAGGAACAGTATCTTTCACTATATAGCTATATTTCAAAATCATGTGAAAAATAAATATTTTTAATTCAGTTTGTTTGTTAACTTTAAAAATATTATACATTCAAACTATAGTTATTTTATGCAATTAACATCCATGAAAGATTATAAATGTAACATTAAGACTGGATGGATATTTTATCCTCATTTTGTTAATTATATATATATGTATATATCAGTAGTGTTGCGTGTCCATTTCGGTTGGGTGTGCTGTCCTGTAGGTTATGCAACCATGGCCACAAATTTCACATCAATTTGACCGTATGCATGGATGTGTGTCCCTGGAAAATTTTCCAAGGGGGAGCAAAGCTTGGAGACAAATAATTACATCAATAAACGTCTTTTAGCTTTTTTTTTTCATGTAATTATTTGTCAATGTAAACTATAAATACATTAGTTTCATTTTGCATCGATTTTAATGATCTTTAATTCTTGGAAAATAAAAGTATCCAGAATTAATAGTTTTTAGCACAATTTCATATATAAAAAAACTGACTGGAATATTTTATTAAAAATCAACTAATTAATTAATCCTAAATTAAATTATTTCACTTTAAAAGCAAAAAAATCATAAAACTAACAAGTAAAATAATATTAAATTACATACACTTACCTTTTAAAAATGTATTTTTCTGTATAAATTTGTTTCACTATAAATTTACAATTCACACTTCACTCAGTGACTCACCAGACACAGAGGGCAAACTAACCGGTCACTGTTCATAAAAAGATGAATCAAAAACAGGAACACGTTTTATTGCTGCAATAAAACACATGTTCTATAGCTATCCCACCATGGGCAGAAACATGCCAACCCATAATAAAATTTTAAGACAGACAAAGCGTCCCAGGCTCGAGGGTGTAAGATTCCACATCTCAATTAATATTAATTATTTGTGGAATTTTTTAATTGATCCTCGGGGGCGGGGGGGAGAACTAGTTATTCAGTAGAATAGACTCATCTGGTCACTACATGAGTGTTCATGGTACACACACAAATATTACAGATGTTTTAGTGTTTAACTTTTAATTTCACTGTAACAGTGATTGTGATTCTCTTTTGAAGCAGGAATCCTACATCCTTTCTCTTGTCCTCTTTAGGAGCACAGAAATAAAAAGATTTCCTTTGTCTGCTGTTAGTTATCTAAAGGAAACTGTACGACAGCCATCACTACCAACTTTTCAAGGTTGAATAATACAGGCTAATGGAACTTTATGGATTTTACAAGAACAAAAGCTAAAAAGCATGTCACTTTTTGTTCATTTTCATGCTTCTCCCTCCTTTATTCAACTTAACATGAAATTAGTGAGCATCTCTAATAAATGTTTTGAATGGTAGAAACAATTTTGTCTTTAATCATTTTCTTTTTTTTTTTCATACATCATTTTTTTATTTCCTTGAAGTAGTGGTTTATGGGATGCTTAAGGGTCAAAGCTGTATAACTGAGAGGAGACCTCCACATAGCCTTTGAAGGAATGCGGAGAACCGGACAGGGCTTCTCACCTAATGTCTACTCCTCACCTTCTCGTGGTGCACCCTGTTGGGTATCTACTTGGATAATGAACGAACGAGGATGGGCTGGCAATTTGGGATTTAGCCAACCAAATTGTATTCTTATTGGTTAAACCGAAATAAAAAATTATGGTCCAACATGACAAAATTTCATGCTGGCTGGGTCGTCGCCCGGTTAAACAAGGCCCCCGTTGTTTTTGCCAGGGAACCAGGGCGAACAGTGAAAAGTCAGCTACTGGAAAAAAAAACCCCAACTCAACATCACCAGAGTTAAAGATCGGTACTATCAACATAAGAAGCCTGAATGGCAAAGAAATGGAGCTAGCTGAGGAATTAGATAAGTACCAGATCGACATTATAGGGGTGACAAACAAAAAAGACAAACACTGGTGAGATCTTTCTGAGCAATAAATACAAAATGTTATATTCATGCAATGACAATCAAGGAAAAGGAGTAGCCATAGTATTCAACACAAAATAGGAGGCTAATCTTCTTGAATGGCAGTCAGTCTCAAGTAGAGTAATGTGGGCAAATATGAGAATGGGGAACTGGACAATGAGACTTATTTGTGCCTATGGTCCCACAGAAGGTTCCACTAAGGTAGAAGTGAAGGAATTTTTTGAGGCTATAGAAAAAGCAACTGACACAATGAAAAAGGAAAAGTTGGTCCTTGTTGGGGATCTAAATAGCAGAGTTATGATTGTCAGACATACAAAAATATTTTGGGAAAATTTGGAGAAAAGAGCAAAGCTAATAATAATGGCAAATATCTGTTGGATTTCTGCTCAGGACATGGACTGGTTATTACTAACACCATGTTACAACATAAAAATGTGCACAAATTCACATGGAGAGAAGTGGCAAGGAATAAGAAAAGTCTCATTGACTATGTTATTGTTGATAGTGATGTTTTCTCCCTGGTGCAGGACACCAGAGTGCACAGAGGATTTGAAATTGGAAGTGATCACTATTTAGTCTTAGGATAAAATTGAATTTCATATTGAAAAGAATAACATGTAAGAAAGTTTTAAAGTGAATAAAAGTTGAGCAACTCTCAGATGTGAACTGTAGACTAAAATACAGAAATATTATTGAAAAGAAAATGAAAGAGTTTGAGAACAGGAATCAAACCTTGGAGATTCAGTGGCAAACTCTGAAGGAAAGATTGATTGATTCTGCCAGAGAGGCATGTGGTGAGGTTGTGTGCAAGGATAGAAAAATTAGAACTCCATGGTGAACACAGGAAGTTAAAGAGGCAGTGAAGGAAAAGAAGAAAGCATATCAAAAGTTCTTGGTAAACAAGTCGCTTATTCTCTTAGAAAATACAGAGACAAATGCAAGAATGCTAAACAGTGTGTAAAACTAGCTAAACAAAAGTCATTGGAGGAATTTGGCAAGAATATAGAAAATAAATATCAAGAAGGTGGCAAAATATTCTGGAGGTTGTTGAAGAAGCTTAGAAATGGAGGAAAGAGTGCTGTAGAATGAGTTAAAGATGATAAAGGTGACATGAAAATGGGAGAAAAAGACATCCTTGAAGTATGGAGTAATTACTTTGAAAAACTGCTAAATGAAACAAGCAGCGACCACACCACAGTGGTAAAAAACACTGACCACGCATGCAGTCAGGAATACATATCCACACTTGAAGTAGAAAAAGCCAAAGGCTTGAAATGTGGAAAGGCAGCAGGAGTAGATGATATTCAACCAGAAATGCTGAAGTATGGTGGTATAAAAGTCTTACAGCGGCTGCACTGCATAGTTCAGAAACCCTGGACAGAGGGACGAATTCCCGATGATTGGAGGGGAGCTCTCATAGTACCCATATATAAAAAGGGAAATAAAACTGAATGTGAGAATCACAGAGGTATTTCCCTACTGAGTGTTGCTGGTAAGATCTATGCAAGTATACTTGAGAAACGGTTGAGAAGAATTGTGGAAGAAAAGCTTGGTGAAGAACAAGCTGGATTCAGGCCAAATAGAGGCTGTCAGGATCAGATCTTCATTTTACGACAAATAGTTGAGAAAGCATGGGAATATAACAGAGATCTGTATTTAAGTTTTGTCGATTTGAAAAAGGCTTATGACAAGGTGCCAAGAGAGAAGCTATTCAATACGCTACAGTTATATGGTGTCAATGGGGCATTATATCAAGCAATAGTTAGTCGTTATTTGAGTTGTAAGTCAGCAGTTGGAATTGAAGGAAGTACAGGAAGATGATTTAATGTTAAATCTGGTGTGAGACAAGGATGTACATTATCCCCTCTGTTATTCATTATCTATATGGATCACATTATGAAGGAAAGTGGTATTAAACATGATATCAAAATTGGAGATGTTAATGTCAGCTTTTTGCTTTATGCGGACGATGTTATACTTCTGAGTAAATCTGCAACAAGTCTGCAAGATTCCCTGATTAAATTGAATAACTGTTGTAATAGATATGGTATGAAGGTCAGCAATAAAAAGACAAAGACAATGAAAATATGCAGAATCACTGAAAATGTCAACTGTGTTGTGAATGGAGAACCTGTGGAACAAGTAAAACATTTCAGCTACTTAGGCAGGATTTTTAGTGAAGATGGTAAATTAAATATGGAAATAGACAACAGAATCAACAAAGCTGGTATGGTAGGAAGTTAATTGAATAAATTCATATGGAGTAAGAGAGAAATTAGTCAGAACACTAAATTAGCTGTATACAAGACAGTGTTCAAACCAGTTTTAACTTATGGATCTGAGAGCTGGGTCAGAAGTAAAACACTTGACCAAAGACTAGAGACCGCAGATATGAGAGTCCTGAGAAAGATTAGAGGCGTGAACAGATGGCATCAATGGCAATATCATATTAAAAATGAGGATATTAGGAAAGAACTTGACATTGTCAGCATCCAGGAATGCATTAGCAGAGCTAATCTCAGGTGGTATGGTCACTTAAATAGAATGGGAGAGGAAAGATTAGCAAAACAAGTGTTCTCTGCCAGGTTGGCAGGAAAACGACCCAGAGGAAGACCAAGATATAGGTGGATTGATACGGTACAAAGTGCCTTAGATGATAGAAATATAAGATAATGTTGGAGTCTTGACAAGTAACAGACTGATTTGGAGGAAAATTGTAGACAGGAAGTTAGTAATGATGTAATTTTTTTCATGTAGTACTATTATATTCTGTACACCCCTTGAGGGTACATGGCAGGAATTTGATAATGATGATGTAGTGGTTTACCCATATTTTTTAAATATTAAATAAAATAAATCTGCTAATTCCTGTAATCATCCAGTAACTTGTGAAGACTGGGGATATCTAATCTCCACTCTTAGCCAATCATAGAGAGCTGGCTCAAGGTCAGCTATCTGTGATTGACTAAGGAAGATCAGAGGAGGTTGTATATTGCTGACAACTGCTGTATTCTCCCTCCAGGAATCATGATCCCTAATAGTATATGTTGCTATCTGAAATCCCTGAAACCCTAAGTTCCTCTAGTCAGCATATAATCAAACTTATAATCTTTCTTCAAGGAGCCTAACACTATGGATGCAAACTCCATTTCTACAGAGTTACAAATAGTTATTTTTAAATAATAAATGTAAAAAATATGATTTAAAATTTTAATATCATAACATAATTTCAGATGAACAATGTTCAACCTCCTACTCTTTGATTAACTCTTACTCAACACACTTTGAAAAAAAGAAAATGAAATGAAGAAAATCAATTCAATTAACTTGAAAAGTAAAATCTATTTAAAATAACAAAAACAGTGACAAATACATTGTTAGAAATACATGGTTTAAAGATCTTGAAGGGGTGCTTTTAAATGTGTCAGGAAAATTATAAAGATAAGGAAGTCATTTTGCCTCTTTACAAGACATTGATAAGATATCACATGGACTACTACATGCAGGTCTGGTCTCTTGGTAGAGTAGAGAGAGTGAGTGCAAAAGAGTGTCAAAAATGATATCAAGATTGTGGAATACTGATTATGAAGTGGATTGAGAATTTGTAGGCCAGACACTAGCAAACAGGGTCAATGTAATTGACAGTCAAACTTCTGAAAGGGTTATACATAATTTTAGTAAATGGAATTTTTCATTTTATGGAGGGTGGGGAAAGGACACAAGGGTCCTTGGAAGTTGAGAATGAATGCCACTAAAAAAAAAAGGGGATGAGATCTAGATTTTTCTCTCATAATGTCCTCGATTGGAATGGATTGCAATTGGATGTTGTGGTGTCCCAATTTACGATTATTAGGCTTTCAACTATCCTTACATGTGAAACTCTACTTGTTTTTGTCCAAATCTTATTTATATACGAGATATCACCCAAATACAAATATTCAAGCTTCTTCTCCCCTTAGTGTCCCTAAATATTTATTTTATAGTGTGCCTTTCAGGACATTTAGTTTAAGATATAAAATTCAAAAACAAGGAGCAATTACCAAAATATGTCTGAGTGTGAAACAAATATGCAGTTGTGACCTTTATCTCGTAACTTAACAAAATCCCCCCCGCGTGATTAGGTTCGTGCGTTGTTACAAGTGGTGCATTGAGCGGCAATCTTAGACAACTGTATTTTCAATGAACAAAAGTTTATTGAACTCTTAAACATGGTACAATTCATTCTTTATCAAATAAAACTCAATTCAATACTAAGAATATATAATAGGGGTGCTTAAGGGTCAAAGCTGTATAACTCAGAGGAGACCTCCACATAGCCTTTAAAGGAATGCGGAGAACCGACCAGGGCTTCTGACCTAATGTCCAATCCTCACCTTCTCGTGGTGCACCCTGTTGGGTATCTACTTTGATACTGAACGAACGAGGATGGGCTGGCAATTTGGGATTTAGCCGACCAAATTGTATTCTTATTGGTTAAACCAAAATAAAAAATGATGGTACAACATGACAAAATTTCATGCCGGCTGAGGCATCGCCCGGTTAAACAAGGCCGCCGTTGTTTTCGCCAGGGAACCAGGACGAACAGCGAAAAGTCAGCTACTGGAACAAATCTGAAAACAAACCCCAACTCAACATCACCAGAGTTAAAGATCGGTACTATCAACATAAGAAGCCTGAATGGCAAAGAAATGGAGCTAGCTGAGGAATTAGATAAGTACCGGATCGACATAATAGGGGTGACTGAAACAAAAACTACCAAAACTGGTGAGATCTTTCTGAGCAATAAATACAAAATGTTATATTCAGGCAATGACAATCAAGGAAAAGAAGGAGTAGCCATAGTATTCAACACAAAATACGAGGCTAATCTTCTTGAATGGCAGTCAGTCTCAAGTAGAGTAATGTGGGCAAATATGAGAATGGGGAACTGGACAATGAGACTTATTTGTGCCTATGGTCCCACAGAAGGTTCTACTAAGGTAGAAGTGGAGGAATTTTTTGACGCTTTAGAAAAAGCAACTGACACAATGAAAAAGGAAAAGTTGGTCCTTGTTGGGGATCTAAATAGCAGAGTAGGAAATGATTGTGAGACATACAGAAATATTTTAGGAAAATTTGGAGAAAAGAGCAAAGCTAATAATAATGGCAAATATCTGTTGGATTTCTGCTCAGGACATGGACTGGTTATTACTAACACCAAGTTCCAACATAAAAATGTGCACAAATTCACATGGAGAGAAGAGGCTAGGAATAAGAAAAGTCTCATTGACTATGTTATTGTTGATAGTGATGTTTTCTCCCTGGTGCAGGACACCAGAGTGTACAGAGGATTTGAAATTGGAAGCGATCACTATTTAGTCTTGAGTAGGATAAAATTGAATTTCATATTGAAAAGAATAACATGTAAGAAAGTTTTAAAGCGAATAAAAGTTGAGCAGCTTTCAGATGTGAACTGCAGACTAAAATACAGAAAGATTATTGAAAAGAAAATGAAAGAGTTTGAGAACAGGAATCAAACCTTGGAGATTCAGTGGCAAACTCTGAAGAAAAGATTGATTGATTCTGCCAGAGAGGCATGTGGTGAGGTTGTGTGCAAGGATAAAAAAATCAGAACTCCCTGGTGGACACAGGAAGTTAAAGAGGCAGTGAAGGAAAAGAAGAAAGCATATCAAAAGTTCCTGGCAAATAAGTCAGCTTTTACTCTTACAGAATACAGAGACAAATGTAAGAAAGCTAAACAGTGTGTAAAACTAGCTAAACAAAAGTCATGGGAGGACTTTGGCAAGAATATAGAAAATAAATATCAAGAAGGTGGCAAAATATTCTGGAGGTTGTTGAAGAAGCTTAGGAATGGAGGAAAGAGTGCTGTAAAAGGAGTTAGAGATGATAAAGGTGATATGAAAACAGGAGAAAAAGATATCCTTGAAGTATGGAGTAATTACTTTGAAAATCTGCTAAAGGAAACAAGCAGTGATGACAGTACAGTGATAAAAAACACTGACCAGGCATGCAGTCAGGAATACATATCCATACTTGAAGTAGAAAAAGCCATCAAAGGCTTGAAATATGGAAAGGCAGCAGGAGTAGATGATATTCGACCAGAAATGCTGAAGTATGGTGGTATAAAAGTCTTACAGTGGCTGCACTGCATTGTTCAGAAAGCCTGGACAGAGGGACGAATTCCCGATGATTGGAGTAGAGCTCTCATAGTACCCATATATAAAAAAGGGAAATAAAACTGAATGTGAGAATTACAGAGGTATTTCCCTACTGAGTGTTCCTGGCAAGATCTATGCAAGTATACTTGAGAAACGGTTGAGAAGAATTGTGGAAGAAAAGCTTGGTGAAGAACAAGCTGGATTCAGGCCAAATAGAGGCTGTCAGGATCAGATCTTCACTTTACGACAAATAGTCGAGAAAGCATGGGAATATAACAAAGATCTGTATTTAAGTTTTGTCGATTTGGAAAAGGCATATGACAAGGTGCCAAGAGAGAAGCTATTCAATACGCTGCAGTTATATGGTGTCAATGGGGCATTATATCAAGCAATAGTTAGTCTTTATTTGAGTTGTAAGTCAGCAGTTAGAATTGAAGGAAGTATAGGAAGATGGTTTAATGTTAAATCTGGTGTGAGACAAGGATGTACATTATCCCCTCTGTTATTCATTATCTATATGGATCACATTATGAAGGAAAGTGGTATTAAACCTGATATCAAAATTGGAGATGTTAATGTCAGCTCTTTGCTTTATGCGGATGATGTTATACTTCTAAATAAATCCGCTAAAAGTCTTCAAGATTCTCTGACTAAATTGAATAACTGTTGTAATAGATATGGTATGAAGGTCAGCAATAAAAAGACAAAGACAATGAAAATAGGCAGAATCATTGAAAATGTCAACTGTGTTGTGAATGGAGAACCTGTGGAACAAGTAAAACATTTAAGTTACTTAGGCACGATTTTTACTGAAGATGGTAAATTAAATATAGAAATAGACAACAGAATCAGCAAAGCTGGTATGGTGGGAAGTCAATTGAATAAGTTCATATGGAATAAGAAAGAAATTAGTCGGAACACTAAATTAGCTGTATACAAGACAGTGTTCAAACCAGTTTTAACTTATGGATCTGAGAGCTGGGTCAGAAGTAAAACACTTGACCAAAGACTAGAGACCGCAGATATGAGAGTCCTGAGAAAGATTAGAGGCGTGAACAGATGGCATCAATGGCAATATCATATTAAAAATGAGGATATTAGGAAAGAACTTGACATTGTCAGCATCCAGGAATGCATTAGCAGAGCTAATCTCAGGTGGTATGGTCACTTAAATAGAATGGGAGAGGAAAGATTAGCAAAACAAGTGTTCTCTGCCAGGTTGGCAGGAAAACGACCCAGAGGAAGACCAAGATATAGGTGGATTGATACGGTACAAAGTGCGTTAGACGACAGAAATATATGAGATCTGATAATGTTGTAGTCTTGACAAGTAACAGACTGATTTGGAGGAAAATTGTAGATAGGAAGTTAGTAATGATGTAAATTTTTCATGTAGTACTGTCATATCCTGTACACCCCTTGAGGGTACATGGCAGGAATTTGATGATGATGATGATGATGATGAATATATAATACAAATTTTCACTAGCTAAACACAAGTATTAAGTTAAAATCCTACATGAGAATTGTGATCATATCGCCATAACAGATTCTATACATACAAACATGTATAATCCTAGAACTAGTTGATCCTTTCTCTAACCCCTTACTGGTTTGATCACGCTATAATTCTGTATTTTCTAGGACATATATAATCAGTTACTCTAATTTTTTCACTAAGACAATATGGATTAAAATTATCCTTTTGCTGAGCTAATACACACTTTTGACCTTTAAAACTCTCTTAATTAAAATACAATGTACATGCATAAATCTCTAGGCACATGAATACGTATTAATTAATAGTAACAAGCTCATTTTTATTCTAGTTTGACATGTACTAAAGTCCTAGTATAATTCTCATTAATCCTTTCAACTGTTTAGTAATTGAACAATGACTACGGTTACATATGATTTGAATTGACACGAGATTTTTACAGTACCTTTTGACTTGGGTCTTTTACACTGGTCTCTACTCTTTCCGATATTTTACCTTCTTAGGACGAACTCTTCTATAACTTATCACTCCTAAGTTCCTTTGGCACTAAGATGGGCTTTCGCAATCTTTACCTTACATTCTTCAATCAAGGACATACATAGGATCATCTATTCTATGGCTGTGAAATTCACCACGTGGGCACTGACTTCTTTACAGAATTTTCTTTCTTTCGTTACAATCACTGGATGATGAAACACACTGACATTATCTTCTTTCTTTTTTAACTAAACGGCGTCCCTCATTTCTTACAATAGGAACACGGAATCAAAATCCTGCACACTTTGTTTCCTTATTGTGTTGGACGGAGAAACTCCTAACCCATCACTCAGGAAAACCGCGAGACCTACACGAAGACTCGTGAAGAAAAACTCCAAGGAAAAAAGCCACACACAATCCTGCAATCAAAATCCTGCACACTTTGTTTCCTTATTGTGTTGGACGGAGAAACTCCTAACCCATCACTCAGGAAAACCGCGTGAGACCTACACGAAGACTCGTGAAGAAAAACTCCAAGGAAAAAAGCCACTTGGGGGGGGGGGGGTGTTCCTACGATAACCCCTACCGACACCTTCTTCAATTTCTTTTCTTCCCACCTTACTGGAGTCAATTTCACTGACCAATTAGAGTGGTATTTTTTTGCCAAAACATCATGCAGTCCGTGTGCACACGATGAAGTCTCAATTCGGGAATTATAACCTTGAGCTTTGGTTTTTGTTTGAGCTAACCTCTATGTCATCTATACTAAATTAATCCCTTTCCAAAATTTTCTAAGAATTAAACTCAAATCTTTAATCTCTTATTTCAAGTGTAAAAACAACTAGCCTCTCACATACAAAATTCTATGACTAATCTTCTTTGCTTTACTTAACCTTATTTTATCATATCACAACTGTAATAAAATTCCCTTCTTTTTTTTTATTTAGTTCAACAAACAATTTCAGCTATATTTTTCACTTGGATGCAAGCATGTTTTTCTTTCTTTTTATTTTTTTTTGTATTCGTTACTTTCAAAGGCTCTTAACGATATCTGCTTAGGAACAAGCTTGCTTACTTAGTTATCTATACAGGGTTTTTATTTCTTCTCTTGTTACATCATGATAACTGAAAATTTCACATTCTTAAGTTATCAGGGTGTAACAGTGTGCAAGTAGTGTGAACGAATTCAAGAACAGGTATGACAGCTGGCGTGAATAGTATCATCTCTCGATGAGTTCCTGACTCCCTGGAGTCAGGAACTCATCGAGACTCATCTCTCTTAATAATAATAAAAAATTTAGTGCACCATTTTTTGAGGAAGTTTTTTTTCTGATCTGCAGTGTTATGAAATTATTTATGATTTCCATGCTTGATTTGTGCTGAGAAAGAGTTAAAGAGTAGGAGCATGTATTGTGAGTGATAGCCCCACCAGCATGCTTCTCTCTCTCTCTCTCTGACATGTGCACGCGCACCCACCACACACACACACACACAAATAGAGAAAGAGAGCCTTTGCTCTCTGCTGCATGGCTTGACAGTTTTTATGCATACAAACTATATTCTATTCCCTACAGACATAATCTGTATTGGCATAGTAAGGGACAGCCAGATTATTTGTGCTAGCTGGTGAGGAAGCCTCCTGATGCATTACCATGTACAGCATAAAAGTCTTGCAAGAATTTTATACTGTACACAGGTTTGAGACTATACTGTGAAAGTTTGTTTGTTTAATGCTCTTGTAAAATAGTTGACTTTTTAAATGTTTTAGTATAATTAGTGTTACTATTGATTTTTTTTGTATTTTTCTATTTGGTATATATACTAATATATTTGTTAACATATTGCAAAAAGTAGTGTCATAAAATGGCACAAAACACAGTACAGCATAGCTCTGTGGAGGTGGCATTTGCACTGGTACTAGACTGTGTGAAGAAAGCCATTCTCAGTCTAGTCACTGACTAAATTTGAACTTTTTTTTTTTTTTTTTTAAGCCCTTTCTTTAACTGGTTCCCGAGTTAGTCAATCTTTGGCATGGGCAAGCAGGTTTTTTCTCCCAGAAACTCAGGTTTTCCTCCCGTAAACTAGAAAATCAATCATAAAACCCACAATATTTCAGACAAATATATTTTGTGTTAAGGTTATGGACCATAAGAGAGGGTGGCACTATCTGCCATCTTTTCATCAAATGCCATCTATAATTAGTGATAATCTTGGGCCAACATCACTGATCAGCTACCACTAAAAATGAACTTCCCCCTCAGTTTTCAAGTGTTAGATAGGGTAGAAAATAACACTAACCTGAATATTGAAGCTAAGAACATGAAGGCTAGTCCCACTGAACTGAAACATGGCAATACACTGATACAAACAAGGATGTTGAAAATGAATTCCTTTCAACATCTCCAGACTAAAACAAATTATTACATACAATGTGGGCAGATAAGTAAGAAAGTCAAGAAAGATAAGCAGCAATGAAGTACTGAAATCTGCAAGATACTGAGTAATGATAATCAGGTAAGTAGAATATAAAAGGAAGGATACATTATGGTATAGCATTTCACTTATAAAACATGGCATTGATTACTGTATTACTACTTCAAGCTTTTTAGAAGTTAAATCAAAAAAAATAACAAATGCAATTTTTTGAAAAAAAGAACAGAGATGGTAGTTTATGTAGGTACAAATACTTTAACTATCAATAAATATACAACATTATAGGGCACATGAAAGAATTGCTGGAAGAAGTGAGAGAAAAAATTATTAGTCTAATACCAAGATATAAAAGTACTGAATTAAGAAAGGTTATAATGGCAAATGATTCAATGTGGGGGAAGCATAGAAAAAATGGCTGCAAGTTTTCAGATGTGTAGAGTCTGAGTGAAGAATAGATTCATATAAGAGACACAGTCTGCACTTGAATGCTTCTTGTACCAGGAACCCAGAAAAATTATTTATTGGTATGAGACCTAATAGGCAGTCAGAGAAACTAGATCATGATGGAAGGAATGGTGAGAATTTAATGCATAAATTTGATTAAGTTATACAACTCTGTTAATGATATGAATGTACATAATCATAAAAAGTGATTAAGATAAAAGGATGATTGTGTAGTTGTATGATTTGGACTTATTAAAGATGTGCAAGGATATCTGCATAAGTGAAAAATTAAACATGAATATAGTTCTGCAATTCGTCCAACAGGGTCATGCAAACTACACATGTGAGTGTATATATATATATATAAAACCTGGTAACTTATTAGTTCTACATACAAATGCAGGAGTATCACAAAGAGTTAGTGTTTATTGCCTCAATGAATTTGGAGTCTCAGATTGTAAGAAATTAGTGAGAACTGGATTTCAAAGGCAGAAATACTAACTGAAATCAGGTGTGAAGAGTTATATTTTAAGAAGGACAGGCAAGATGGGAGAGGAGATACTGCTAATAATGTAGATGATTTTAGTTCAGTTAAAGTAGAAAGCTATGACTGCAACATTAGTAACAATTTTCCATGTAGCAGTGAGTTTCAAGCTATCTGGTGTGAGGTGGAGTCTAACAGATCAAATAATGAATCATGGTGGGGTGTCTACCAGCTTAGTAGATAGGCTACTGGTGAAACGAAATGCATTGTAAAAAATCCCAACCTAATGGGTGCTAAACAGGTAATCACTGGTGACTTTAATTAACCAAAGAATGATTGGATAGCAGTGAAATCTCATGAGAAATATAGAGCCAAATTTACTGGGCTGTTCTGAGAAAATATCCTCAAGTAGCATGTGACAGAAGGAACTCTAGGTCAAACAGAGTTAGGCCTGATTTTACTATCAGAAGGAATTTCAGTTAAATGTGACTGTTCTGCTTCTGGCTGACAGAGATCATGATGTATTGACCCAGGAAATGGCTATGCATATGGATATCCCATTTAGGATAGATTATGTGCTGAACTACAAAGAAGAGAATACTATGTGGTAGCACGAAATTGGTTTCTTGATGAGAATACTAGAAGATTACTCACAATGCATGAGAAGCATTAAGAAAATACTAAGATAATGCTGTGGTAGCACACAGTATTTTACTTAGCTGACCATAATTTCACTTTCACTCCTACCCAAAAACTAGTGACAGGATATTTTACCAATTATAATTATCAAATTGTCACACTAAAATAAGTGCATATCTACGAATTTGCCAAGGGTGTCAAAGACCCAGGCACACTGCTGATTATAAGGTACAGGCCAGAAGTGTTACAAGTATTGTATGGAAAGCTAGTATGAAAAGAAACAGACTCTACAAGCTAAAGACAACCCAAAAGAATACTATCGTTATGCAGCAAATAAATAAAGAATGAATATGAAAGAATAACTACTGCATGTGGATGGTATGATGTGAGCAGCAGATGCAGAAGAGATTGTTCAAGCAGAGTACCAATTTTGCTAAGAGCAATCAACCGGATGTATGCAACATGGAGTCCAGTTAGGGTAGAAACTCAGGTGTATAAAGGTACTCGTGTTGTTGCACAAACTTAATAAGAATTTGGCAATAAGATATCATTAAGTTATATAATTTGAGTCTCAGCACAGGGAAGATTACACTGGAAGAGAAAGAAGAATGTATGATAATCCCATCTCTGGGGTGGTAGGTGAAGAATTATGGAAAAGTCAGTAAGAGCTTGCATACAGAAAGGGGGTGGAAGAAAAGAAAATCTATACTCTGTAATAAATGGTGTGGGTTTACCAAGGGAGGGTCACATTTAAGTAACTTGCTTGCATTTCACAATAATGTTATGGTTAAGTTAGACAAGAGAAATGGATGATACACCATGGAAAGCTGTTGCATATGTTGGAGGATGTGGAATTGGATTATAAGCTATTAGCTTGGATAAGAGAGGAGCTGAGCGAGATATGAAACAGTAGGGCATGAGGGAGCGAGTATGAAAAATTTAAGGTGACCAATGGTGTAGTATTCTAGGGATCTGTCTTTGGTTTACTGTTATTTGATTTTTATATGAATGACAGGAGGTATACAGCCATCTGCTAATGATGCAAAGATAAGCAAGGCCATTAGGTAAGCAACTGACATGCAACACTTACAAAATCATTGGAACAGGCTGAAAGTATAGACATTTGAAAATGTCTAATAGTTAAGTTAGTCAATACAAAGTTATGCACTTTGGCATGATAAGATATCCAATAGCATAATTACACTGTTCAGATTATGCTAGAAGAAACTGATCAGACTAGAAATCTCGGAATAGAGGAAGTTAAAGTTCAGGGACCATATAGCAAAGATTGCAAAAATGACTCAGACAATAACTACACTGCTATAAAAGGAATTTATTTTGCCTCTTTACAAGGCCATAAAACAATTTCTGGTTTAAGATGATGCAGATAATACAGCTGAGAGGGTGCAAAAGGCGTTAAAAATGAACTAGGACTGAAATGTATATTATAGGAAGAGATTGAGAAAGTATGGACTGAAGACACTTGCAAAGAGAGGAGCTGCTACGACAGACACCTACAAACTTCTGAAAGAGTTATATAGGATACCAGCAGATAGAATTTTTCATTTGTGGAAGATTGGAGAGGATGAGAGGACATCAAAGGGATGACAGTCAGATATTTTTCTAATAAAGTGATGAATGATTGGAATGGCTTGCTTTTGATGGGAGTGAATGAAGATAGTATGCATTAGTTCAAGAAAAACAGCTGGTGTGGATGATATATTGCCTCCCTTGATGAGCCAAACTTCCTGGAAGTCTTTGTATTTTTGTTCAACCCACTTTGAACATATGGGTTGAGTATTTGGTTAAAAAAATTGTATTCACAAATTGGAAAAACTACTGATATGATTATTCAGTGAATAATTATTGAAAGGAAGAGGATAGAATCAATGGAAGAGAATCCTGTTAAAAAAAATATTCACAAGGCTAAATTAGTGATCGTGGAGCCAGATTTCTCTCTCTCAGTAAATGAGAAGGTTTTAACTCCCAGAAATCAGGGAACCAGCTTATGAGGACATTTTCTTGAGAGGCATAATGTCAAACAAAAATATTGTATGGCATAAGACTGATCATCTTATTCCAGTGAAATCAGTTTCTTCATTTCCGGATATGTACCCTTGATGGATGTACAGGATATCTACTATTAATATTATTTTATTTTTTATGTCTGACCCATACACAAAAGATCACAGTGCTGTGTATGGGCAAGAGGGCGATTTTTAAACAGCTGAAGGTTGCAGAAGACAGATGGGTAGATGGAATGAAAGAGGAAAAGAAGTCAGTTCAATAAGTTTCAAGCTGGAACGTAAATAAATATCAACCAGCAGATGCTCTTGTTCTTAGTTTTAGAATAAAGAAGATGAAAGACAGTGGGCAGTTCAGCAGAGCACTATTAATGAAAGTTCCTGGAGAACAGGCATAAGAAAGAAATGTCTAAGAGAGAGGGACTGCAGTGGATCCATGACAGGGGGTCATGAATTAATCTGACTGCCCTCTTCTGATTAACATGAAGCAATCTTAGAGAGCATCTGAGATCCGATCACCACTACCCCAAATGTGTTAGCAGTTCAGGCCATTAATGAGTTGCTGGAGATGTGTGATATATAACCTCACTAGTAGTCAATCTCTCCTTCTCGTGGGATGGCCTGTTTCCACAAATGTGGCTCTGCTAAGGTGAGTATTATCACCCTATATGTATATCTTCCCTAATTAGAGGAAATGCAATCAGATTTCTAGGTGGCAGACATCTTTCACCATCTAGTGAAATACCACAGCCTTGTTTAATGGAGGTGAAAAGTGGCTAGTGCCATGTTTTGTCTTCAGAGTAGTCTGTGGTTTCTTCTCCCTGATCCCACAGACTACTCTGGAGACAAAATATGGCACTAGCCACTTTTCACCTCCAGTATGCCGAGTATGCTTAACACACTAATTAATGAGAATTAGGGAACCAGAACTGCCTCCATTTCAGGGTACAGCATTAAAGTAGTTTCTGCATGCTGGCTGCTAGATATCATGAGACTGAACTCAATGGTAATACAAATGTAGGTGGCTTCCTGATCATCTTACAAACCATACCTCACTTTGCAGCTTTTATTTGCTGCTTTTCTTGTTTGTTCTAATTCAGGTAACCATGCTACTCTTTTCAATTATTTTCCTGAAAGTTGATTTCATACAGTCTAAGTATCCAAACTGTAAGATAATCATCCTAAGAGACTAATGTTCTTAACACAAACTGGCTCCACATCTTTGGCTACACAAATCAAGCCAATAGGGGAAGCTGGATCATTGCTGAAACACCTGATACACCTCAACTACCTTCCAACACTGAGTTCTAGACCTACTGCATGCAAACAAAAAATGGATGCTCTTCTCTGAGATCATAATACCTGTACTGCTATATTCTCCTACCACCAGTCAACTTGATCAAATTCCTGATGATGTACATGAAACAGTTATAGCATTACTAACTTCTGGTTAACAATTTTTCCTCCAAATTAATCTGTTATCTGTCAAGACTCCAACATTATTATATCTTATACTTCTGTTTCTTAAGGAACATTTTTCTGTATCAATCCATCTTTGCTATTGTCTTTCTCTTGCCAACCTGACAAAGAACATTTGTTTTCCTAATCTTTTCTCTCCCATTCCGTTTAAGTGACCAAACCACCTGAAATTAGCTCTGCTAACACATTCCTGGATGCTAACAATGTCAAGTTCTTTCCTAATATCCTTGTTTTTAATGTGATACTGCCATTGATGCCATCTGTTCACTCCACTTTCTCAGAACTCTCATATCAGAGGTCTCCAGTCTTTGATCAAGTGTTTTATTTCCAACACAGCTCTCGGATTCATAAGTTAAAATTAGTTTGAACACAGCTAATTTAATGTTTTGACTAATTTCTTTCTTGTTGTATATAAATTTTGGCTGATTTCCATACAAGCTTCATTAATTCTGTTATCTGTTTCCATATTTAATTTGCCATTTTCACTAAAAATTGTACCTAAATAGCTGAAATGTTTTAGTTGTTCTATAGGTTCACCATTCAGGATGCAGTTGAGGTTTTGAATGTTTCTGCCTATTTTCATTATCTGTCTTTTTATTACTGAATTTCATACCAAATTTATTACAACAGTTATTCAATTTAGTCAGGGACTCTTGCAGATTTGTACTGGATTTATTCAGAAGTATAACATCATCTGCATAAAGTAAAGAACTAAGATTAACAATGCCAATTTTGAACTTCATAATGTGATCAATACAGATAATGAATGACAGTGGAGATAATGTGAATCCTTGTTGCACACCTAATCTAACATCAAACCATTTTTCTGTATCTCCTTCAATTCTAACTGCTGACTTACAGCTTAAATAGAGGCTATTAATTACTCAATATAATGAACTGACACCATATAACTATAGTATTTTGAAGAGCTTTACTCTTCACACCTTCTCATATGCCTTTTCCAGATCAACAAAACTTGCATACAAATCTTTGTTATACTCCCAAGATTTCTCAACTATTTGTCTTAAAGTGAAAAAATCTTCTGGCAACCAATATTTGGTCTGAATCCAGCTTGTTCTTCACAAGCTTCCCTTCCACAAATGTTCTTAGCCATTTTTCAAGCATACTTGCATAAATCTTACCAGGAACACTCAGTAAGGAAATACTTCTGTAATTCTCACATTGTTTTATTTTCCTTTTTATAAATGGGTACTACTATGAGAACTCTGCTCCAATCATCTGGAATTCAATCCTCTGATCAGGCCTTCTGAATTATGCAATGCAGCCACTGAAAAACTGTTATATCTACATATTTGAGCATTTTTGGTTGAATGTTATCTAGCTGAAGTAGATAACTTAGGTTTTTGATGACTTTTTCTACTTCAATAATGAATATGCATTCCTGACTGCATTCTTGTTGGGAGTTTTCTACCACCATGCTATTATTACTAAAGGAAACAAGCAGTGATAGCATGATGTCACTGCTTATTTCATTTAGTAATCTTTAAAATTAATTATTCCATATGTCAAGAATATCTTTATCTTCAGCTTTCATGTCATTTTTTCATCTCTGATTCCTTTTACAGTACTTTTTTCTCCATTTCTAAGCTTTTTCAAGTTTCCAGAATATTTTGCCACCTTCCTGATATTTATTTTCTGTACCAAAGTGTCCCCGTGACTTTTGTTTAGCTATAATAAATTTAGTTTAATCCTTTATCCAAGTGTGAGCAAACAAAGTTTGCACCTGAAAGTATCTTCAGGACTGGGGTAAGGTGGTACAACACCAGGGCAACTCGTTGCAAAGGTGGAGCAAGCTACGAACACTCCTGTCTCAGTATCTCCTATAATGCAAAACACATCTCCTTGCGGATATGTCTAATGTTATGCATTAAGGGAAGGGCCACTACCCAGATTAGTTTCGACCTTTATTGAGGTCTCTTCAGTGGAAGCCAGGCCCAAGCTGAGATACCAGGCAGAAGCATTCGCAGGTCATCTCTCCTATAGGAGTTGCCAAATGGTGTGCCACCCTTTTTTAATAAATTACTCTGGATTTAGAGAAAGATGTTGAAAGTTTATTTTTCACTTGGTTAGAGTATAATAAATTTAGTTTAATCCTTTATCCAAGTGTGAGCAAACAAAGTTTGCACCTGAAAGTATCTTCAGGACTGGGGTAAGGTGGTACAACACCATTTGGCAACTCCTATAGGTAGAGATGACCTGCGAATGCTTCTGCCTGGTATCTCAGCTTGGGCCTGGCTACCACTGAAGAGACCTCAATAAAGGTCGAAACTAGTCTGGGTAGTGGCCCTTCCCTTAATGCATAACATTAGACATATCCACAAGGAGATGTGTTTTGCATTATAGGAGATACTGAGATAGGAGTGTTGGTATCTTGCTCCACCTTTGCAACGAGTTGCCCTGGTGTTGTACCACCTTATCCCAGTCCTGAAGATACTTTCAGGTGCAAACTTTGTTTGCTCACACTTGGATAAAGGATTAAACTAAATTTATTATACTCTAACCAAGTGAAAAATAAACTTTCAACATCTTTTGTTTAGCTAGTTACACAGAGTGCTCTGCTTTCTTGCCTGGAACTTTCCATATGCTTCCTTCTTTTCCTTGACTGCCTCTAACTTTCTGAGTCCACCATAGAGTTCTGAGACTAATGTGTGGTAGACATGTGGTGTAAACAGTCAATTTAATAAGCTCAATACTTAACTGGACAACATCTCTCTCTCTCTCTCTCTCTCTTGATCCAGATAATGCTCAAAAACTTATACCAGACTACCCAGGATTTATGGTCTGCACAAACTACATAAATTCAGATACCCTCTTAGACCAATTGTTAACTCAATATGAAGTCCTACATACAAAATTTCTGAATTACTTTCCAACCTCCTAAACTCCTTTTACCATCTGTACTCTTTTATCCCAAGAATTAAAGAAGCTAATGAGTGTATTTTGACATCAGCTTACTGGCACCCTTGAACTTCTAAATTCCCATGACACACTGCAGATCTTAAATTCATTATGAATTCTGGATATTTTAGTTTGAACTAAACTCTATAGACAAATAGAAATGCACTGGATTCTCCACTATCTCCAACTATAACCAACATTTATGTAAAACATATAGTGATAAGAAGGTAAAGTTCCTGGAAAAAGAGGAAGGAATAGATCATCAATGAGATGGATGGGGTGTGTGTGGGTGAGATCCTCAGAGATCTGAAGCCTCCAGAAAAGCATACAAAGACATAAAAATATATACCTGCCAAGGACTGGTATGGCACATCACTGAGCATGAGTAACCATATGGCATCTGTTGATGTCCAATGAATGAATGGATGGAGTGATAAGATCTGTCCTAAATCTCAAACTTTCTTTCTGGATCTATTACATGGATGATATTTTCACCATCTGGAAGTAGTCACATCAAAAACCAAGAAGTCTTCCTCCAAAAAATCAATAACTCACAATCTATGATCAAGCAAAACTTTATCCATTCTAGATGTCCTCATAAAACAAGAAGTAAAACAAATCCACAAACCTACTTTCTCTGGTTGTTATATCCATTAGACATCAACTTGACATCCTTTGCAGAAATACAATATTATCAAATTATTGCTAACAGCACACATAACGTGCTCTCGCAGTATCTTTTCATTAGAAATTTCCACCCGATAAACAAACCCTCTTCTCTGAATGTCTACTTTTAAAATTAACTATTTTTCTCCCAATTCCACAAGAAGAAAGGTGGCTCTCATATGATATCTATTCCTCACATTCAAGATACTTCTGAATGCGATGCTTTGTATTATCCTAAACAAATTTCATTTTGCTATCATGTACAAATCTGTCAAACCAGGCTCCTTTTACCTTCTTCAAAAGAAGGTAAAAGGAGCCTGGAAAAAAAAAGTACAATTACTATTTCTTCCTGAAGTTTATCAAATTCCATGCAACTGTAATTTATCCTATTCTGACAAACTGATTACTCCATCACAAAACACATTTCTGAACATCAATCTTGTATCGAACTAAATAAATGCCAAATTCTAGCTTTGCAGAATATGGAATTAATAATACTAACAAAAGTATTCTTTTGAATGATGTTAAACTTCTACTACAAATTTAAATGTCTTTTTTAAATAAAGTTCTTAAGTTCTTCACCTTCCACTCTCAGTGATGATCTTTATGTCAAAATTATAGGAAATTGTCATAAAAACTATTTATTATTAAAAATAAATAAATATAACTATAATAGTGCAATAATTTTTAACCTGGCATGCTCTCATCATGGCTGCATGAAAAGATGTAATCTCCATGCACTTATATTGTTGTTTCTAAATTTTCTATTATTCATTTGTTAACAGTGATGATGGTTTATGAGACAAACTGAAATATTTGTATCTAATTTTTACTATTAATTAAAATTCTTTACTGTGAACATGTATGTTTGATACTGATTATACTCTCTGATGAAGACATGAATTTATAAAGCCCATATAAAAGCTCTTTGACAAAGAGCATTTATATGGACTATTCAAATATAGGTGAATAAGCATCCTGAATACAGAGATAGAGGGTGTTCTGTTCCAGGTTTTCTCCTGGTAACATGAATTCTCTCCCCCCCCATTTCATAAAAGAGGCAAACTGACCACTGAACATGTGCAAACTGAACACGTTCATTAACAGACAAGATGAACTGGCCTCATGTTTTGCTCATAATTCAGAACAACCAAACCAGAACAATTCAGAAGAAATCTTTTGATAGGAAACTAGTGACAATTTCATGCTAGACTATTATAGCTTTCTATATACTAAGAACACATTTCAGGAAATAATTGTTAACGTGAAACAATTCAAAAGTATTATGGAAAATCTTACCTTATACAAAGTATTCCTAGTGATCTCTATATTCATTTCATCCAGATCTTGTTCTGAGATGCAATATACAAAAAATGGGGCTGCAAAACAGTATTACTATTAAATAATATTGTTATCATATCCAACATATTACATGGTTTTTAATTAGTTTTAATTGTATTTTTTTAAAAGCAATACAACAGTACCAGCAAATACAGTGTGCCTGTTAAGTAATGAGGTAACAATTATATCCAGCTTCACACAACGTTTACATCTGTTGTACAGGGGAGCCTCCTTCAGTGTCGGGGTCGCAACGCATTGAATGTCCTCAATGTCGCTGAAGTGCTCCCCTTTCAAGGTACACTTCAGCTTTGGGAAGAGGGAAAAGTCTGTGGGGGGGGGGGGGAAGGTTTGATAACATAGATTGACTTCAAAGCCAGAAACTACTTCACAGGAGGTGCACAGTATGCAGACACACTGTCATGCAACAGTAACCAATTGTTGTGTGGAGCAGCTCTTTCCTGACACATTGCATGCAGGCATACAGACATTGCATTACTCCTAAATAATACTGACCATTCACTGTAGTGCCCTCAGCAACAAATCTGCAGTGGATAATTCCAGCAGGATCAGAAAAAAAAACATTGTCTTGGCATGTGATTTTTGCAACCTGGCTTTCTTCTGCCAAGAAGAAGACATTCCATGCTCTGGCATTTCATATCCATATCAAACTGAAAACACCAACTTTTATCACTGGTGACAATTCTTTGCAACACATCACGATCTTGATCAACTGAACGGTTGAAACTTTGACAACATACAACCCGTTCTCTCCCTGTTCGTGTGTCAATGTGTGCAGCACAAACCTCAAACAAATCTTCCTCTTGTGCAAATCTCTTTCTAAGATTAATCTGGCCATTTCCTTGCCAACACCAAGCAGTACAGCGAGTAGCCTAGTGATTATTCGCCTGTCATGGGCAACAATTTCCCTAGCTTTCACTACATTTTAATGTCCATGCTGAAACTGGCCATCCACAGCATGGTTCATCCTCCAGGGACTCCTTCCCTTCTTTAAATGTTGAAAACCAGTGGAACTCCTGTGCACGGTTCAGAGAGTCATTCCTGTAAACTTTTTTTTTAGATCTTGGTACACTTCGGTAGCAGTTTTTCCTAATTTACATTAAAATTTTATCATGGCTCTTTGTTCCACGACACAACATCTGACACACTCTATTCACACATGCTTACTTCTTTGGTTGTCACACAAAAACTGCTCTGGATTTAGAGAAAGATGTTGGAAGTTTTTTTCCCACTTGGTTAGACTATAATAAATTTAGTTTAATCCTTTATCCAAGTGTAAGCAAACAAAGTTTGCACCTGAAGTATCTTCAGGACTGAGGCAACTCGTGGTAAAGGTGGACTAAGCTCTCATCACTTGTCTTAGTATCTTCCATGATTCAAAGCACATCTCCTTGCGGACATGTATAATGCTATGCATTAAGGGAAGGTCACTACCCAGACCGGTTTCAACCTTTGAGGTCTCATCAGTGGGAGCCAGACCCAGAGGCGGTAATACTAAGGTGGAAGTAATGGAGAAGTCATATTTATCTATATTAGTTGCCAAAAGGTGTCTCACTTTACTCTGGATTCAGAGAAAGATGTTGGAAGTTTTTTTACCACCTTTACCATGAGTTGCCTCAGTCCTGAAGATACTTCAGGTGCAAACTTTGTTTGCTTACACTTAGATAAAGGATTAAACTAAATTAATTATATTATATATTAGGTGTGGTGGTAAAAGTATTAGAAAAATTGGTAAAAAAGATAATTCAAGAATGGGTAGATAAAAATATGATACTGTATGAGGGTCAGTCATGCCTTAGTAATTTACTAACTTTTTATAATAGGGTAACAGATGTTAGATAAAGGAAATGGCTATACAATGATTTTGCTGGATTTTTGCAAACGCTTTTGATAGAATACCACATGAAACCCTGTTATGCAAATTAGAACAAATGGGGATGGACGTGACACTGGTTAAGTGTATAAGAGGGTGGCTGCTGGACAGATATCCAAAGTGGTATATGGAGGTGGAGAATTGAGGCAAAAGCAGGCGACCAGTGGTGTGCCACAAGGTTCAGTGCTGGGACCATTGCTGTTTAATTTTTTACATAACTGATATAGGAAATAACCTAAAAGGAAATATTCAGTTGTGTGCTGGTGATGTGAAATTAGGTAGAGTACTAGTTAATCAAGGTGATGTAGCAAGCTTGCAGTACAATTTAAATAGGCTGTCAGTACAGGCAAAAGATAATGGGTATCAGTTTAATGTGGAGAAATGTAAAGTTATACATTTTGGGAAAACTAGATTACAAGTCATCTTATTGATGACACTGTACTCCAGGAAATAGATGAAGCTAGAGATTTAGGGGTAGCTGTAGACAGAGTTAAAATTTAGAGGATATATTGCTAAGGTAGCTATGGTAGCCCATAAGATTACTTGGCTATTTTCAGAACACATTAACAAATAGATATAAGGAAGTTAAGGCCTTGATATGTCCACATCTGGATCAGTATGCTCAAGTCTGGTCCCTGTGGGTTTCTTGGGGATGTGGAAGAGGTGGAGAGGATTCAGAGGCAAGTGACCAAGATGGTGAATATGCTCTATGAGGATAGATTGAAGGTGTGTGGATTGAAGAAGTTGGTTGATAGGAGAAAAACAGGGATATTATAGAAACATTTAAGTTGCTAAAAAGGTTTTATAGGACAGATACAGAAGAAGTGTTTCAGCATTTGGCTAGAGGGACCAGAACAAGGGGTCATCCCTGGAAGTTGAATGAAGGTGTAGAGGTAGAGGTGTGAGGACTAGATTTTTTGCTTGGAGGGTGGTGAATAAGTGGAATGGGTTGCCAAAGTCAGTTGTGAGTGCTTTTTTCTGTTAATGGATTCAAGGAGAGGTATGATAGATTGGGT
The DNA here is from genome assembly GCF_054136105.1 of Typopeltis vanoorti. Taxonomy (NCBI): domain Eukaryota; kingdom Metazoa; phylum Arthropoda; class Arachnida; order Uropygi; family Thelyphonidae; genus Typopeltis; species Typopeltis vanoorti. The sequence continues at coordinate 90,960,144 of NC_143566.1, forward strand.
CTACCGTAATGAGTCTTCGGACTCCACGGAGGTGCCCATATAATAATAATAATACTGTATATAGAAACATAATAAAATTCCAAAGCACTCTGTTTCCAGCACTCAAGTTTCACAACACTTCCACAGTATGAGTTAAATCCATTATTTTTTATTACAGGCTGGCCAATTATTGTTTAAATTGAAAAATACAGTTTTCCTATGCAGACTTAAATGTTAAAAATATTACTTGGGATTCATGGCAACTGAAATTAATAAGTGACATTTGGTAGCTATATAATCATTCAGATCTTCAGAGATAACAAATCACAAGAACTGGTTTTAAATTTTAAAGGTTTAATATTTTAAACTTGGAAAATATTGAATGATATAGTTCGCCCACCGTTTCCAGGTCCCTGCTTCGCGTCTTTCCAAGAATAGTCGATTCATGCTGAAGGGGAGAAAAAAATGAAGGACGTCCGAATTAGTCGCCAACACGCGAAATCACGTGCTTTATAGGTAAAATTTTCCAACTGTTATACAAGCAACATAGTTAACTACAATAATCATAAAAGAGAAGTTAATTTTCCGACCGGTAATAATAAACAACTCATCCCACTATACGGACTGATTACCCTATTATCGGAATGGATTCTTCTTTTTCTGAGATGCGCAGAAGTGTCGAGGGACCTCAAATCGGTGGGCGAACTATAAGCTTGCAAACCTTTCATAGCAAAGAAATAAACATGAAAACTTAAAACATATCACTACTATCAACATTGACACATGCAAAATAGTATTGCATGTATCAGTAGTGATAGTGTTTTTCATAAAAATATTCAACTTACCAAGAGGGGTGTCAACAATCACAGCATTGTAGAGTTCTGCTGGAACTGATGCTATGTGAATAGCCTCCATTTGATCAAAACTGCCAAGAGGATGACATTTAGGTATTAATTCAGAAATAGGCCTCTGATGAAGGGTACCAGTAATGAGAAGGATGATATTATCAATCATGTAGCTGTATCTAAAAATATTAAAAAATTAACCAAAATTACAAATTGAAATAAATAACCTACCTAAAAAAAAAAAAATTTACTGATGGCAATTTTTTTAAATGCTGAAGAATGTTGTCAGATTTGTTGATCAGAAATTCTGCAAAACAGCATTCTATGCTAACTACGAAAAATTTTTGCTTAAAGAAAACTGAAATATTTGAACAAATTCTTATCTAAAAATCTTATACCAAATATGGCCAAAATCAATCCATCCAAAATGGCTCTATTACATGTTAAGAGACTAGTAGGTGCTTATGCTGATGAAAATGCATCAACTATAAAATTCTGATAATCATGATAAATTACATCATCATTATATAAAAATAATTATTTGTACTTTTTTCCTAAACCACTATTTTATGCAAATCTCAAACTCTTCCTACGTCAGATTACTGTTCTCAGACAAGGAGTGGTAAGTCTAAAATATCTTTTAAGACAGTTTTGGAAAATTATGCATTGATTTCCCCTCATCACTCTTATTGACTCACTTTAATCCCTAACTCACACAGATGGTTTAAGCCATTATTCTCACAAATTTTGTTTAATTTTCATTCAAAATCTTGTAGAATCACTGAACAGTTAGATAACTAGGAGGAGACCTCCACAGAGCCTTGTAAAGAATGTGGAGAACTAAAGGACTTCTGACCTGTCCAATCCCAACCTTCTCACAGTGCATCCTATTAATAGATATCCAGCTGGATGTCAAATGAATGAGGATGAACTAGCAGTTATAGATTTATTATTGTTGTTATTATTACGTGACACTGATTTCCCCTCATCACGCTTACTAACTCACTTTAATCCCTAACATATACAGATGGTTTAAGCCATTACTCTCACAAAGTTTGTTTAATTTTCATTCAGTTGTTGTTATTATTTGTGGTTATATGTATCTGTGGTTGTTGTTATTATTATTACAAGATCTCAGGAAGTCAGAAATCATCAAGGAAGGCTACATACCTTGTCTTGAATTTCTTCACACTATCTATACTCAACTTCCAGTCATGCATCTCTATGAGAAAAATCTAGCTTTAAACCCTTTCTTGACTGCATTTACTCTCAACTTCCATGGATGACCTCTCATCCTCTCTCTTCACCTTTATAAAATGAAAATCTATCCACTGGTATCCTATATAACCCTTTCAAAAGGTCATAGGCCTTATCAAAATAATAATAAATAAATAAAAAATAAAAAGTATATTTCATTGTAAATGTCCATTTTATTTGAATTTAGATGTACATGTAAACAAAAAAAAAAAAAAAGATTTATTTTTAATAAAACAAAATTTATAAAGATACCATAAATTTTTACTTAATTTAGGTAATTTATTATCAATGAGAGGAGTGAAATTGCTTATGGTGGGATAAAATTTCAGCAAAATTTGGTTCTAGTTGTTAATTTCAATCTCAGATGTGGTTCGACATCTATAATGTGGTTCCTCTTCTTTGTCTTAATATCTACAAGGGTCGAAAATCCAACTTCGCACAGATATGAACTTGGAAAGGGAAAAAATGAACCTCAGAGCTTTATCTGTTAATTCAGGAAATTCATTCTGTATTTGTAGCCAAAATGATGATAACGTAATTATTTTTTAGGAAACCATCAGAAGCTATGGTTTTCCTAAAAGTCCTGATGGTGCCCCCTAGCGGGTATGTAGGTATTCTTGGCCGTTGGGCTGAAGATTTCCTGATGTAAGCCTCCCAAATTTGGGACAGTCTCATGCAATCAAATTTGTTGAGATTTGGCATGTTTCTTAGGGTTGAGGCTGATTCCATGAATAGTCTTTCAAATTTGAACTTGCTATGGTGTATTGTGGCTTTCTTCCACCATATTCTGTGGTGTGTATCTAGAGCATGGTCTGCAAGACAGAGTGGCTGTATTGGTGAAACTGGATGTAGTCCTTGTGTTCTGAAATTCTGATATTTGCTGTCCTGCCTGTTTAGCCAAAGTAGGACAACTTACAGCTGCAAGGGACCTGGTATACACCAGGTAGGTCTAGAGGGAGTGATTGGTCTTTAGTGGAGCAGATAAGGGATGCCAATCTTCTATATGGTCTGTAACAAGAGGTCAAGTCATGTTTTTTTAAGATTTTTGTAATTTTTTCTGAGGTGCCTCAGATGTAGGGAATGGTGATGGATTTAGAGTAATCCTTGTTGTGAGGGAGAAGGGGGTTGTGGTTTACTGGTTTTAATACTTTTTTTTTTTTTTTGGGAGGGGGGGGTAGCCATTGGCTGAGAAAGTGTTGAGGATGTGATTTAGTTCATTTGTCCAGATTTGAACAGATGAGTTTAGCCCTGTTGTATAGTGTCTTAACAACTAAATATTGTTGTGAGGGAGGGGGAATGGTGGGATTGTTGGTGAATGTATCTGCCTGTATGGGTTGGTTTTCTGTAAACTGAGAAAACCAAGGTTCCATTAGGCTGGCGGGTGACTAGTGTGTCTAGGAAAGGGAGGCTGTTGTTTTCCTCTTTTTCCAGGGTGAACTTAATTCTGGGGTTGAAAGTTTATTTTCCACTTGGTTAGAGTATAATAAATTTAGTTTAATCCTTTATCCAAGTGTGAGCAAACAAAGTTTGCGCCTGAAAGTATCTTCAGGACTGGGTTAAGGTGGTACACACCAGGGCAACTCGTTGCAAAGGTGGAGCAAGCTACCAACACTCCTATCCTAGTATCTCCTATAATGCAAAACTCATCTCCTTGCGGATATGTCTATTGTTATGCATTAAGGGAAGGGCCACTACCCAGACCGGTTTCGACCTTTATTGAGGTCTCTTCAGTGGGAGCCAGGCCCAAGTCGAGATATCAGGCAGAAGCATTTGCAGGAGATGAGTTTTGCATTATAGGAGATACTAGGATAGGAGTGTTGGTAGCTTGCTCCACCTTTGCAACGAGTTGCCCTGGTGTGTACCACCTTAACCCAGTCCTGAAGATACTTTCAGGCGCAAACTTTGTTTGCTCACACTTGGATAAAGGATTAAACTAAATTTATTATACTCTAACCAAGTGGAAAATAAACTTTCAACATCTTTCTCTAAATCCAGAGTAATTTATTAAAAAAAGGGTGGCACACCAAATGGCAATTCCTATAGGTAGAGATGACCTGCAAATGCTTCTGCCTGATATCTCGACTTGGGCCTGGCTCCCACTGAAGAGACCTCAATAAAGGTCGAAACCGGTCTGGGTAGTGGCCCTTCCCTTAATGCATAACAATAGACATATCCGCAAGGAGATGAGTTTTGCATTATAGGAGATACTAGGATAAGAGTGTTGGTAGCTTGCTCCACCTTTGCAACGAGTTGCCCTGGTGTGTACCACCTTAACCCAGTCCTGAAGATACTTTCAGGCGCAAACTTTGTTTGCTCACACTTGGATAAAGGATTAAACTAAATTTATTATACTCTAACCAAGTGGAAAATAAACTTTCAACATCTTTCTCTAAATCCCGAGTAATTTATTAAAAAAAGGGTGGCACACCAATTGGCAATTCCTATAGGTAGAGATGACCTGCAAATGCTTCTGCCTGATATCTCGACTTGGGCCTGGCTCCCACTGAAGAGACCTCAATAAAGGTCGAAACCGGTCTGGGTAGTGGCCCTTCCCTTAATGCATAACAATAGACATATCCGCAAGGAGATGAGTTTTGCATTATAGGAGATACTAGGATAGGAGTGTTGGTAGCTTGCTCCACCTTTGCAACGAGTTGCCCTGGTGTGTACCACCTTAACCCAGTCCTGAAGATACTTTCAGGCGCAAACTTTGTTTGCTCACACTTGGATAAAGGATTAAACTAAATTTATTATAATTCTGGGGTGTTGGTTGTTTAAGTGTGTTAAGAAGGAGAAGAGTGTATCAGAGCTATGTGGCCAAAAAGCAAACACATCATCAACATAGCAAAGCCATATGGTTGGTTTTTGTGTGGCAGAGTTTAAGGCTTTCTCTTCAAAGGTCTCCATAAAGAAATTACCCAAGGGTGGGGAGAGTGGCGAACTCATGGCTGTCCCCTCTATTTGTTTGTAGAATTTTTCCTGCCAAATGAAATAGCCTGAGTTCATTGTGAACTGAAATAGGGCTGAGATATCGGGAGGAAATTTAGCTTGGATTAGCTCTAAGGCTTCCTTGAGTGGGACATTTGTGAATAAGGAGGAAATGTCAAAACTGACCATTATGTCAGTCTGTTGGAGTGTCAGGTTTTCTATGCTGGCTTTGAAGTGGGCTGAGTTTTTTTATGTGTGATGGTGTGTTGCCAGTATATAGTGTGTGAGCACTTTTGCCAAATGATTAGCTAATTTGTATGTGGTGGGAATCAATGCCATCCATTATGGGACGTAATGGCACATTTTCTTTATGTATTTTTGGGAGTCCATATATGGGAGGGGGGTATAGAATTATATGGTTTTAATTTGTTAATAACTTCTATGGGTCAAGAAGTGATCTTCTTAAGGAGAAATTTCCAAATTGGGAGGCTTACATCAGGAAACCTTCAGCCCAACAGCCAACAATACCTACATAGCCTGCTAGGGGGGCACCATCAGGACTTTTAGGAAAACCATAGATTCCATTTCTCATTTACTGTGTTTAGTGCCTGCGTGCACGTGTCTTTACTGTAAGTTCCTTTGAAGATGGCAACGTGATGTTGCCGAAATATCAGAAATATATTAAAGTTTAATTTAATGTATATTCAATTGTACGTTGTAATTTCCTTAAGTTATTTAGCAGGCCTTTAATATAATTTATGATTTTTACAGCTGCATCAACCATAACTTTTCTTAGGTCTGTAGACATCATATGTGTAGCTGAAGCCTCCCCTGTGTATGCAGCAGTGTGTTGACTTTGCATCTGGTGCAACAGCTTGAATCCTTGAAATAAGCCCTTTCTTAGATCCGACCATGGATTTCGTTCCATCTGTGCTTATTCCAACACAACTTTTCCAATCAAGCTTGTGTTGAATACTTCTTCTCATATTGTATGTTCTGGCAAGGGTTAGCAAAATAAAAGGTTGTCATGAAGTTTTTGATTTTTTTTGTACCTAACGAACACTAGGAGATTTGAAAAATTTGTAATGTTGGTGGATTCATCGAACTGCAACGCACAATAATGACTCTTACATATATCGGATAACAATGTTTGTTTTATATTTTCATCATTTCAGTGATTCTTCAATTTTATTTATTTATTCATATGGAGTTTCCTCTCCTGTCCCTATTGGGGCAAGTTGAGCCCCCTCAAGGGGGGTTAAGTTTTTATGGCTGTAGATCTGTGTGTTCACGGGGCCGGTTTGCCTGCTTGCGAGATGAAAAACCCCAGATAAACTGGGGGGGGGGGGGAAACCCTGCTGTCCACGCCCAAGACTGGCTAACTTGGTTATGGCTGAGGAAGATCCTTAAGCTCCTCATGTCGGCAACGGGAATCGAACCCAGGACACTCAATCTCAAAGTTTATTTTTGTGCTCTCTTTCAGTAAGTGAATTTGGCTTTAAGTGCCCATTAAAACAGCCCATAGCATTATGGCAGAAGCAAGAAAAAATGTAAACATTTATCTTTTCAAAAAAAGCAAGGAATTTTCAAGTGCTATGATAAATTGCCCAAAATGAGTCAGGGTAATGCAGCTGTACATTTTAAAAATTTCACAACCACTCTTGCGCGAGATCTTAAAAACAGATCAAACATTTAATTTCAGCTCTTACTAATGAGAACATGGACCAAAAGAGAGCACGATCTGGTAAGGATACTCGAGTTGAATCAGCATTAAAAATTTGGTTTAGTAATGTTCGTGAAACAAATGCTTCGATTAATTGGCCTTTGATGCATCAAAAAGCAGAAGAACTTGTAAAAACAATGGGCAAAGAAAATTCACCGCAACTGATGGATAGTTTAAGAGGTGGAAAAAGCAAGAGAATATCGTGTAAAAGCATATTCATAGTGAAGAAAAAATTGTTGATTTTTTTTATCAGCTGATGAGTGGATTAACGCCGAGTGGCCAAAAATTGTTGCTGAATATTCTCCCGAGGATATTTACAATGCAGACGAAACAGGGCTCTATTTTCATGCAATGCTTGAGCATATTTATTTGTTTAAAAATGAAAGTACTAAAGGATTTAAATCTTCAAAAGAGCGAGAGACAGTTCTTTGTGGTGCTAATATGAAAGGTGAGAAACGAGAGCTCCTAGTGATTGGAAAAAGTAAAAATCCTCGGTGTTTTAAAGGTGTCAAAAGTTTGCCTTTTGACTAGTGCAAGTGCTTGGATGACTAATGACATTTTCAACAATTGGTGAGTTAAGTGGGATCTTAAATTAAAGTGAAAAATTGTCTTGCTAGTAGACAACTACACTGCATACACAAAAAATTTATTCATTAAAGAACATCAAAGTAATTTTGTTGCCTTCAAACACTACATTGTTAATTCAACCATGTGACCAAGCAAGATCATACGAGCTTTTAAAGCTTATTATCGCAGGGAAGTTCATGTGAGAATTATAGCTGAACTTGATTATATAAAAGACCAATCTGATGCAAATGCAATTGCAAAAAAGATTTCCCTTCTTGATGCATTGCATTTGATAGCAATATCATGGAATCAAGTCTCAGAGAAGACAATTGAAAACTACTTCCAAAAAGGTGGATTTTTTAAGAACTCTGAAACTCCTTCTTCCGAAGAATTTGAATATCTTATAAATGAAGTTTTTGAAAAAACCCAGATGGTATGTCAAAAGAAGAATTTGAATGGTTGGATATTGATAACAACGTTGAAGTGGTGGCTGCAATGACACTGTCAGAAATATGTCAAGGCTGCTTCCAATAAGAACTTTAAACTAATAGAAGAAAGTGAACCTAATACAAGCATAGAAGAACAAATTTTAGAAGCTCATCCAATCAATGCCCAGATGCAAGAAGCTCTATGAATATTTTGTCATAGTGTGCAACATAGAAAAACAAACTTTGAAAGGCATTACGAGTATGAGTAATTTATTCATGAACTACTATATTCAAAGACAAGACACAAAACTAGATAAGTTTTTAAAATAAATTTCATGTTGTTGCTTATTAAAAAGTTGTTTATAACAATAAATTAAATTAAATAATGTTCATAACAATAAATTGAATTGAAATAAATGATGCAAATCAAAAAGCGACTGTCCCAAAGTGAACACAATAAGCAGCGTCTACTGTATTTATTATAACTTCCGTACATTATTAAAGCAATTATATCAATGTAAAAGTACTACAAACCTTTTAATTGTTATTTTAACTAACAACAAATTTGTAATATGATCAAATAATGAAGTACATTGATTAATATCTGCTTAACCGTCTTAATTACATCTACTAATGATTCATATAATTACTTTTAAAAAAATTTTTTTTTAATATCCATCACTATCGTATGCTCTTCACGTTGTTGCATGCTTGCAATGTACATTCATATACAAAGCTAAATGAAGATTCACAAGTGATCACCCACGAATTTGCAAACTATTCAAATGAAACAGTTATCACAATTTGAGTAGGAGAATTCATATATAATATATAAATTTATTGAGAAATATATATGTTTAAAATAATTACTTTTTTTCTTAATAATGATTCCATGCATTAATGATGCATAGCTGAAAATTGCCATGTACCTCTGAAGACCTTTCATGTACCCCCAGGGGTACATGTACCACACTTCAAGAAACACTGATCTACACAATACTGCATGACTATCCGGCATGTACACATGCCATCTGCCACCAAATATTTTTTTGTCTGTTAATTGCACAAAGTCTCTTGCCAAATTTGCAGGATGAAAAATCTACATTTGTGAGAAAAAAAAAGGCAGCTCCATATATTGGCTAATGCATCTTCAACAGAAAAATTCTATATAAAGATACTTCTCATCATGATTAGAATTGAACATCAGAACTTTTTCCAGTCAAAGGATGCAATCTCTATAGTAATCTTCCAAATGCACAACAGAAGGGCTTTATATCACAAGGATCTGTATATTTTCCATATCTTCAGTAGATATGGAAAAGGCACCAAGAGAAAAATCTGTTATAAACATTAAAATTATATGGTGTAAACAGGAGATTATATTGAGAAATACATAGCCTATATTTGAGTTGTGAGCAGTTAGAAATGAAGGAGGTAAGGGAAGATGGTATGATATAAAATCATGTGCAAAGCAACGATGCATACACTCTTTCTCACCCTTCTTATTCATCATCCACATGAATCACATTAAGTGAAAATAAACCCGATATCAAAATTAGATTTATTAATGCAGAAATGTTATAATCTTAAATAAACCCAGTACAAATCTTTAGAATTCCTTAATTGAATAGCTGCTGTTACAAATCTGGGATAAAAATCAGCAATTAAAAAAAACATGAAAAGTAGGAATCTAGAAACTTCAACTATCTCCTGAATGGGAATCTATATAATAAGTAAAATATTTCAGCTATTTAGTCAATTTTTAGTGAAGACAGCAAATTAAATGTAGAAAAGGCAACAGAATAAGCAAAACTGGTATAGTAATAAATTCATAAATTCATATGGAATAAGAGGGAAATTAATCAAAACATGAAATTACTGTATACAAGACCATGTTCAAACCAATTTTAACTTATGAATCGAAGAAGTGGGTAAGAAATAAATAAAACATGATCAAAGACTAGACCACAGATAGTTTGAGAAAAATTAGGTGAGTGAACATATGGCATCAATGGTAAAATCATATTTGAAATGAAGATATTAGGAACTTGGCACTTAACATCAAGAATGTGTGAACAGAGCTAATCTATGGTGGTGTGGTCACCTAGACAGAATGGAAGAAAAAAAATTAGCAGAAGGTGTTTGATGCCAGGAAAAAAGGACAAGGATCTAAGTTGTTAGTGTAGCACAAAACTGAAATATGAGATCTGCCAAATAACTATTAACAGGAAGTTAGTAATGATGCAAACTTTTCATGTAGTACTGATCAGTTTCCTGCACATCTCCTGAAGGTACATATCTAGAATCTGATAATTATAATCATGTGCTATTTTTCTCAGCTCAAAACTCTGAAATCTTGGCAGCAATCCATGCAGATGGCTACTATTTCTCTCGTCTCTTCACCCTTCCTAACCCTTTTCATTTCTGTGTTTTTTTATGTGAAATTCATTAATCAAAGACTGTCAAGCCTATGACACATTAGGCATAGTGTGTACAATGGACTGGATAATGGTCAAACACTGTTCAGATAATCTGGAAAACCTACTGTAAAGACCAAACATGTGACATCAAGAGCCATTCCAGACCTCTAATAAGCAAGATGATCAACAGTGAGCAATGAAATTTATTTACTCCCTTACTTCCTCTATTTCATTTTCTAGTCATATTCTTCTTTTCATTTTGCACCATCAAGCCTCAAAATTTCAGATCTAATTATCACCCATATAATTTTATGAAGCTGATTTGTAATGTCTCTCTAGCAGAACCTACACTCTCATTTAACATGCTCACATCTTCACACTCTTACAAAACAACATTTGCAATACAGAAATTCTACCACCACCACAAACCCACCACGTTCTTCGACTGGAACATGTGACAAATCTAACACAATGAAATCATAAAGAAGTAGTTATTGTGAACATTAGCAATGAAAGAATCATGGATAAAGAAGGAACCATAAACATCAGAGCAGATATTGAATCAATTAAACCCTCTGACATCTTGTGTGCTCTTACTTATTGTACATGGTTCAATCTAATTTACAAATTAAAGATTAAAAATTACCTACAAATACATCAAATACATTCAGAAACAATCCTAAGACAAATATAAAAATAACTGCAACATATCTTCACATGAAATCCAATCTAAGCTTCTCTTGAAATTACTGTTATTATGGTGGAAGCAGTTTGCCATCAAAGTTTCCTGGCCTGTGAGCTCTTAATATTTATTAACATTTTAGACATCTGTGTGTTTTCAAACACTGATAAATGTGAATGCAAACTAAATTTTGATTAAAACAATATGTCAATTAATTCTTGAATATTTTTGTCACTCATCACATCTAGTATAACCACAGTGCATGTAAAGAACAAAAGTAAATTTATATTTTGTATAAAATTGCTATATAACTGGTTCCCAAGTTAGTCGATCTCTGGCACGGGCAAGAGGGTTTTTTCTCCCATAAACTCGGGTTTTTCATCCCGTAAACTCAAGAAAATCAACCGTAGAACCCACATTATTTCAGACATTAAATATATTGTGTTAGGGTTAGGGAGTGAGCATGAGATGGCGGCACTTGTTGAGCTGTCTCTCTTCACTGTGTGTCACTTAATTAGTGATAGCCTTGGGCCAGCTATCTCTGATTGGCTGCCAGTGGAGATTGAACTGCCCACTCAGTCTCCAAAAGTTAGATAAGGCTAAATGGCCTTGCCTACTCCCTATACGGGAATAAAAAGCGTCAGCTGATATTTTTTTTTTTTTGATAAAATAGCAATCAAAAAATAGTAATTTATGTCTATAAACATATACTGTGTGTGTGTGGGGGGGGGGGAGATTTACCAAATGAAGAATTCTGAAAGTTGCCTGATGTTATTAAATAATTTTTCAATAGTTATTTTGATTAGCATGATTGTTCTTGATTTAATTGTGTGTGCTAAACCCTTGCCATTCTAGGATTAAAGAATTATATGAAATCAAAACTCTACAGAGTCTTATATCTTATTAGAACACTCTAAATTTTGTTAACACAAAAGTGTAAAACATAAAAGAAACTTACGTGATGTAGTCCAAAAATGTTGATAGTGGTTCCACAGCATGATTTCTTACATGAAGAAATTCAACCACCAATTTTTCGCGAAGTTTATCTTCAATTACTGATACAGTTAGAGGACTTGCTTCATTTGCCAGAAAATTTCCATAATCAGTACTCTGAAGATGAACCTTCAAATCTGAAAAATTTTCAATTTTTTAAATGCAGTTTAAATGTAAGTTATTACAATAGCCCAGGTTAAAATTTATATCGCTAAAAAAAAAAAAGTGAATATCTTAAAGGAGGTATGTATATCAACTCATCTTCATCTTCAGCATTACTATACAATTTCAGATATCCTTGAGAAATGATGATGCACTTACCCATTCCCACCTAGCACTCTAAGGGTGACTATAATTACATACTCAATTTAAATTTAGTCGTTTAATAGGAAACGAAAGATCTTGGTGACATGGATGTTATCAGCATAACCAACTTCAGTAGCAGTGTAACAGAATCAAGTGAATGCTAACAGAGTAGTGTGATTGTGGGTGGGGAAGACATTCATCATGTGGAAAGGGATATGACATTAGGGAGTGTAGCAGATTTGGAGGATGGTGATGATTGATTGAGTGAATATCAAGCAAAAGTAGGATGCTTGGAGAGGGAGAGAGAGGTACTGAGAAAAGAAGTGAACGTATGAAGAATGATTTCAGAAGCATGAAAAAGATATTAGAAGACTGGGAAGGCTAACAGATGTGAAGTGAACAAGAACAGTATTGAGAAAAAATTATGGGAATAATAAAAGGAGAGAGAAAAGAGGATATGAGAGGAAGGCAAGATAGTGCAGGAGCCAGGGATGGAGAAATGACAGGAAAGTGGTGCAAGGAGGTAGTGTCGGGGGGGGGGAGATTGAGGGATACAGTTAAGCATGGAGAGAATGGAGAAGTGAAAGGTGTGATATACAAATACTCAACAATTCATGAAGTACAAAACAGAATGCAGAGGAGTGCTTGCCTGGAACAACGATAGTGTGACAATGGCAATTAAGTGAGGTAAAAGCATAGATGTGATGATTATTATGATGGGTATGAATGACCTAAGAGTCACTGTTAATTGAGTGGCAAGAGATCCGAGGTTAATGCTTGAGGTTGTACAGCAGAAGAGTGTGAGAGGGAAGAGACTGAGCATGTTATCCAGATATGATAATGCAAAGTTGAGGAGAAGAGCATCAGTAATGAATTGCATGATAGTGAGAATGTGTTAAAAGAGAAGCTATTAATTATGTGGATGTCTGGAGTGCATTTGAAGACAATACAACTGTATATGAGAGAGATGGAGTGCATCTGAATGAAGGAAGGAAGGACACAGGCATCTGGAGAGAATACTTTTCTCTGGACAAGTGAGTGTGACAGCAAGGATATTAGAGTTGTGTGGATAGATGATAGCAGAGGTGGTCTCTTGTGGGAATAGTCACTTAGGAAAAAGGGGAAAGTATAGTGTAATGTAGTTCATTGGAGTCTGGAGAGAATATTAATAGGAACAGAAACCTGACAAGGATTTTAATGTTTCTTTATACAAATACCAGGGGTATCAGGAATAAAGGAGATGAATTAATGGCAATGATAGCCTCAACATGTCCAAAGATTATTAGGATCAGTGAAACATGGTTGATGGAAGATGATATAATGACAGGAATAGAAGTAGCAGGGTGTAACATATTTCAGCAGGATAGGAAGGACAAACTTGGTGGTGGGGTATTACTTATGAGAAATGATATGTCCTTTCAGAGTGGAAGATTTGGAGAGACATGGCACTAATATGGTGCCAGGTGGAGGTGGGCAGAACAGGATATTTAGTGGAATGCTGTTATGAGCCAGGGAACACAGAGTGAAGAACAGGAGATGTTTAGTAATTGAGTTTGGCAAGTACAAAACAAGTGATCCCTATGGGAGATTTTAACTGCAGCAATATAAATTGGGAAGAGGAAATGGTAATTAATAGTAAGAGAATGGAATTTATGAATTTTTTCAGAGACAAATGTCCTATGCAAATATGTAATAGGTCATAACATCAGAGGATCTGAATGCAATTCAAATATCATCCCTGCCTCCCAGTTAAAGAGTCACTAGGTAGTCTTGACTTGGAGATGAGCAGACATGGAAATGTTGAGAAAAAAGGGGTTTATGTGGAATTATAAGGCAGATGATTATAATAATCTTAGAAATCAACTTAGGACAGTTCTGTGAATGGAACAATTGGAAAAGCATGAGAACTAGTGAAGAAATATTTCTTGGCAGCAATGTCAAGTTGTATACTTCAAATGAAAATGAGAACATGATTTAGTACGTGGATTATAAATTATATCAGATGGGACTCTAAATTAAAATGAGGTTATGGAAGAAGCATAAGGAGAGGAGTGAATGCATTATGCCAAGAACGTGACTAGCATGATAAGGAAGGCAAAACTTGAATATGAGAAGAAATTATCCATGGGATCCAAAGGAATTCTTTCACTGTGTGGCCAGTAGAAGAGGTGACTGCAGAAGAATGACATTGTTAGATGAAAATGAGAGTAGAGTGATCAATGCAGAAAAAATAGTCAAGTTGTTTAATAATCATTTTATTTGGGTATTTCATCCTAGAGAAAAGGATTTTATTAATAGAGAGATGGGGAGGGTTCGAGGATCAGAAGTGAAGATTGTGTTTTAAGTACTAAGTACTCTGGATATCAGTAAGGCAATGGGGACTGGATGGGATTTCATCATGAATTTTAAGAAAATGTGATAAAGAACTTGCAACTCCATTAACTTGGCTTATCAATGAAAGTCAGGCTATGGGAAAGGTTCCTAAGGATTGGAAGGAGATAGTGTCATTGCATAAGAGTGGTAGTAGAATGGAAGGATCAAACTGTTCAAAAAGATTTTGGAGAAATTAGTGAGAGATCTTATGCAGCACTGGGCAGATGAGGATAATGTTATTTGTGGATCAACATGAATCTGTTAATGGGCAGACTTGTTTAAGTAATCTGATCACCTTTTATAACAAAATGAAAAGAGAGGCTGATATGAGAAAGAAATATATACTGCTTTTTTTTTTTTTTTTTTTTTTTTTTTTTATAAAGGCAGGTGTGACAGGGTGGAACATGATGAGCTAAGAGTTGAGTTACAGCACATGGGGTATGTCAGGTTAGTGAATTGGTACTGTTTGATATTAAAGGAAGTAGAAAGTTACAAGTGGCGATTTACTTGTAACTTTCACCTGTATATCAACAATACTGTCGTTAGACTGCAAGGCAAGAGAATATTCAGTTTTTTGCAGATGATGTAAAGTTGGAAAGAGTTATTAGTAATAGTGCCGATGTGGTGCCTTTCAGGAGGATTTGAATAAGTTGGACAGATAGGCAAATTAATGGGATGGCTGTTTAATTCAACTAAACGTAAGGTCTTTAGTTTGGGATCCATCCATTGGATGCTTCATATTCTGTTGGTAGAATTGTATTAGATGAAGTGGTGAAGACAAGGATTCTTTGAGATTTGTAATGGGAGTTTAAAGTTTAGGGGACATACCGCAAATGTGGTGGAGGTAACCCAAAGCACTGCTGCAACATTGAAAAGGGCACTGACCAGCACAGATGCAAGAGCGATGACTCCATTATATAAAACTCAGACCACATCTGGATTATTGTGCTCAGATTTGATCACTGGGATTTGAAGATAAATTAGCCTTGGAAGGGATGCAGAGGTAGATAACAAAAATTATATTATTATTAGATACCCACAATGAAAAGGACACACTGAGGGAGAACATACATCATCTGCACATACCCTAAACTCACACTAAATGCACTCATTACTTCGATGGCAAAGTGTTCCACTCACTCACGGCTCTATGAGAGAAAACTCTAGCTCTTACCCATTTCTTAACTGTACACAAACTTAACTTACAGAGTTAAGTCCCTTGTCCACTCATCACCTTCCATATAATGGAAAACAGATATTCTATAAATACTCTCTTGATAGTTTATGGACCTCTATTATATCATTTCCCTATTTCTTCTGTCTACCAGTGTCTACAGTAAACATACTCTCAATCAATACTAATGTTCCATATTCCATAATCCTGACATCTTTATAACTCTTCCTTAGAGCCATTCCAAAGCTTCTTTATTCTTTTTGAACCCACAAGACCAAGTCTGCGCACAATCATCTAGGTGCAGTCCTATTGAGACCCTAAAGAGGCAAAATGATTTCCATATTCTTACATGTCAATGTTCAGTTTGACATCACAATTATCCTCTGAGTTGTATTTGCAATATTTGCTATGTGACTTTTGAACTTCAACTTTCTATCCATCATAACTCCAAGATCTCTAGTGTAGTCTAGTCAGTTAATCTGAGCATAATTCCACCAAATCAAGTGATGCCACTAGTAGTCACCATGGAGACCAGTACGCAGGCACTGCATAGGAAATGTAAAAGATCCTTGCAGTCAAATATATCCCCCACAGAATCTTGCATATCCACTTCACTAAACATCTGTGGTCTCAACTACAGTCTTAATAGTGTCCACTACCATCTTCAGTCTACCAAATCCCATCTACTCTTTTTTGGCAGAAACTCAAGTTTCACCCCTCTGCAGTATGTTCATCTCAACCTAACCTTCCAAACTACACTTTCTTCCAAGCTACTCTTTAACTCCTTTTGACCCAAGGGTGGAGTCTATGTATACATCTCCTTTGACATACCTTGCAGAAAGCACCCAACTTTGATATTCTTTGGGAAAATATCCCTTACCCACTCAATCAAGTTCATATGCTGTCTCTATCATTCCCCTAATGCCACCAACCACTCTGAACTCTTTAATTTTCTCTCCTTAAAAACTGATTTTCTCCAGTTCCACTTTCCAAACAGTGAAATCATCCTCCTAGGAGATTTTAATGTCCACAACATCAATGTGCTTTCCTCCTCCAGTTGTATAGATCTTGCAGGCAGAGATGCTGAAACGTTTGCTATCACCAATGACCTTACACAATTTGTTCACATGCCAACCAGAATACCAGATAACCCAAACTACTCCCCAAACACCCTAGACCAATGATCCTTCCAAATACACAGTGAACATAGTGTGCCCCCTAAGTAATTCTGACCACGATCTAGTGCTCTTCTCCTCCCCCAAGCAACAATACTTACACAGCCACCCTATAAGAGTAGTTTGCCATTATAACAGCACCATGTGGGATGGCCTCTGTGACTTTTATGCCTCATTCCCATGGTTGGCCTATTGCTTCCAGCCTTCCAACCCAGACATATGCACTGAACTTATCACCAAAGTAATCCTTAGCAGCATGGAAACATACATTCCCCACACTACTCTGAACTGCCGTTCTCTAACTATATTGTATATCAGTAGACTCTCTGATTGTTATCTATATCATCAGCAAACAAGTGAAGATTTCCTGTTGGCCCCTTTCCAATATCATTAATATATAGATTATACAACTCTGGTCACCAAGACTGATCTCTGGAACACACCACTGGTCTCTTTAAATGTGGTAGATTCACATCCTCCATATACTACTTTCTGATACCTGTCCATCACTCACCCACTTATCAAAGCCAATAGGTTATATTAAAATCCCATATTCTCTAGTTAATGCAACAGCCATTCATGTGGTATCCTATCAATCAAATGCCTTAGCAAAGCTCAACAGTATCACAGTGTATCCATTCCCTATATCCAACTCAGCAGTAATATTATTATAAAATATGAGCAAACTACTCAGGTGTGATCTCCCTTTAGCAAATCCATGCTGTTCCTCACAAAGCATACCTTGTTTGTCCACATGTTTCCTGTATATGAGTTCTTACCAACTTCTCTAAAATCTTTACAGTTACTCCAAAACAAGCCATATGCTCGTAGTATTTCAAACTAGCTGTGGCCATTAGACGATGCAACTGAAAACAGCAAACACCTGTCATATTTCCTTTTAATGTACAATTATTGATAAGTGTGCATAAGAGAGAAAGAAATCTACACTATGTGACTTAAATAATTTGATGTTTAAATATATCGAAAATAAGCCATACTATCATTGCTGAAAGTTGTTAGTTGCTATTTTTCCATGAAAATGACATAATAACAACTCCTAAGTGAGATGAGAAACGCGCTGCTTTGTATATTAAAAAACTTCTATTTTAAGTTGCCCTCAATCCCATCAAACCAACTATTCACTTTTTATTTCTATTCTTCGATATTATTATTTCGTAACACTCCTAACGAGACTAAGAACTCAACATAGGCGGGCATTTCCACCACAACCAACTTTCTACACCACATACTTTATTTACACACTACCGCTGTAAACAAACCTGGCTTACTATCTTCTCATGAAACTGGAATGTAAATAATTACACGTTGGATATACAGTTCATGTTAAAACTACACAGAAATGCTTTTAATTACAGTTTTTTAATTTTTTGGATGTTTTCAAGTTCACAGTTCTCTAAAAACGTACCTTCAAGAGTTTCACATTGAACAAGATTATGGTAATCAGTTTGCTTTAAAATTCCACATTTGAATCCACGAACTAAACCTTCGAGATAGCCACAATCAATATTAAATAACGTTTCCAGCATTATGTTAAATTTGCCAAAAGTAAATTTATACCAAAACTTTAAATACTACCGTTTAGCTTAAGAGAAATCATATGATCACTCCGTATACGATAGTCCATAACAGCGTCCTCTCTTGGTGTGTGTATATATATATATATATATATATATACACACACACATATATATATATGTGTGTGTGTGTGTGTATATATATATATGTGTGTGTGTGTGTGTGTGTGTGTGTATATATATGTGTGTGTGTGTGTGTGTGTGTGTATATATATATATATATATATATATATATATATATATATATATATATATATATATATATATATATATATATATATATATATATATATATATATATATATATATATATACACACAAGTAACCCTCGTATAACGCGATACTTATACAACGCGGTTTCGATATAACGCGGTCTACAATTTCTAGTAACCCTTTATTTATTTTTTTCATATTTTTCACCGCGGGACTTAAAAATCAAATTTTATCTTCGTTAAATTTGTGTCTGCCCGTATCGCGCAAGTAGTTATAAGTATCGAATTTAGTTTTATTGCATCACTAAATAAGGTACTGTACAGAGGCTTTTGCAGTCTGTGTCATTCTCAACAAATAGTGCAATTAGAGACAGATGGAATAAAACTGCGCTAAGTAATAAATCACATGTCCCCTCTCACAGAAACTATGCTGTATAGACTTAAACAAAACCATATGTTACACTGAAAAACAGTATCTAGCTAAAAACTATTGTCCAATTTTTCAATTATGAAATAAGTGTTTTAATAAATTTAGTTTAATCCTTTATCCAAGTGTGAGCAAACAAAGTTTGCACCCGAAAGTATCTTCAGGACTGGGGTAAGGTGGTACGACACCAGGGCACTCCTTGCAAAAGGATAAATACTTCATACAGTTAAACCCTAGATGGCGAACCTATGGCACCGTGCCAGAGGTGGCACGTCTGAGAATTTTGCTGGCATGTCAACGATTTGCAGGTAATATCCTTTTAAACGCTTATAAGTTATTCAAGTTTTTTTTAATTGTTGCAATACGTACAATACCTACTTTGATAAAGGATTAAACTAAATTTATTATACTCTAACCAAGTGAAAAATAAACGAAATAAGTGTTTGTTGTATTGCATTTGAAATTTTCAATGTCATTATGACAGATCACAAAGGCTAACTTAAAATAAAAGACAACCAAGAATTGAAACATGCCATATAATGAATGTGTGAGTTCGCTTGCCACCTCAAACGCAAACAAGAAGCCATAAAATTCAACCAAGGGTTGAAACGTTTGTGTGAGTTGAGCCAGTCAGTAATGAGAAGTTCCATCGGAACGATAAATGACATCCTGTTGTGAATGTGTTAAAACTAATAGTGAATGTTGTTATGACAGTTTCAGATGTTATGGAATTCGATTAAAGAGAATTAGCATTTCAACTCAACACTTATCAGTTGCTTTTGTCTTTGGATCGCGCGATCTTTTGTTAATACCGCACCAATCATATGCACGTCTTTATAGCTGCTGTCTTGTGTAAAGCAAAATTCAGCTTGTACGTATTGCAACAATTAAAAAAAAACTTGAATAACTTATAAGCGTTTAAAAGGATATTACCTGCAAATCGTTGACATGTCAGCAAAATTCTCAGACGTGCCACCTCTGGCACGGTGCCATAGGTTCGCCATCTAGGGTTTAACTGTATGAAGTATTTATTGTTGAAAATTGTCTTCTTTTTCTGCCAGGGAAGCGCATTTAAAATCATAAGTATGTTAATCTCAAACTGAGCAGTTTATTTTCTGGTGAGCTACATACATATGAGAATATGAGAATTATACAAATGATATCCAAGAGATTTCAAGTGGTGACGACCTCCGGCCACTTAAAGAACATCTACGAAATGTTATTTCTGAAGACAGTGATGACGATTAAAATATGCACTTTATTTTATTGTGTCTAAAACATTTATGCATTATGCGCAATGAAATTTATGTACAATTTGTAATTTTTATAATTTTATACTACGCATTTGTCTTATACTTTAATTGTTTTCTTAACTTACATGAATTACCTGAATTAAATAAAAATATTGTTTTTGCTGGATATGTCATTATTTTTTATATAATTTAAAAAAAAGAAGACTTCGGACCCTAACCCTACTTTTTCTATGTGAATAACTTTAATTAACGTTTAATAACTTTAGTATCTTCCAGCTTGAACAGTGTTGTCGATCTTCTTCGAGACAGTTCATATCGCTGAAGGAAGCCATTCAGCCAGTGTTGTGATGCTTTGAATTCTTCTGGGTTTATTTCTGACTGTGGTGCCATTGCAAGGTCAAATGCTTGAATATCAGCCATGCGCACAACCAAAGCCCTTGCTCTCCTGTTAACAATACATTCAGAGACGATGTCTTCCAGCTCAGGAAATAATGGTTGCCGACCTGATCCACACTTGCGCTTCTTAGCATTTCCCTCGTCCACCTGTTGACTGAGGTTATCGTACTCTGCTCGCCATTTTCGGTCGTGACTTGGGTGAAGAATTCATGAAATAAAATCACTGACAGCTGTGTTGCCAATGCACTACGAGCAGGCTACATGAACAAGAAGTGTTCATTTAAGGAGAGCTCTATTGCTGCACATGAGAGATTGGGGCCAATGGTTCTACAGGAAATGGAGTCGCAAGAAATTCAGGCCGGAATTCGAGGTTTGGAGAGTTATGACCAGAAGAAGATGACATGACTGCATTTGAATAAGTGTATATTTGTACATCGATAAATGTAGATCGTTGTACATGAAAAAATAAGACATCCCCTGAAAATAAGCCCTAATGCGTCTTTTGGAGCAAAAATTAATATTAGACCCGGTCTTATTTTCGGGGAAATGCTGTTCTTATTTTCGGGGAAATTTCGGAGCTCCAACTTCTTCTCTTTGTAGAAAGCCGTAAGATTCTTGCCCCGGGAGTCCTCCAAGATTCCTTTCTTATACTCGATGGAATAGGTCTCTCTTTTTGTACTCATCTTGTCTGGGGGGTCAAAATATAATTCCCTTTAAATCTACCATTAAATCAAGTGTTAATTGAAGACTTACGAGACAGGAGTAGCAACAAAAATGATGACAGTTAAGAATGATGGTCCACACAAAACCGATGAAAAATTGCAGGCACCAAAATTCAGAAAACGTTTCTTTATTTCACACGTGTGCATTAAGTACGTCCCTTACAATACGCAAAACGTATTGAATTACGAAGATTCATATTAGACACAACCACATCGTTTCGTTATCAAGTGCGTACGTTATTCGTGCGTTGTGTCTGTACTCCGATTGGTCATTCGGCAATAAGTCTCGAGTTCATCTGTTTACATAGGCGTTTACCTCTCGTCCAAAGGCACCTGCTTGGGTATTTACAAATACTTAATAATAATTTATATTATCATTTATTTTAAATATTAATGTCAATAATATTATTTATTTATATTTAATTATATATTAATGTTATTATTTTATAATTCAATACGTCCATCGTGTGTTGCAACGGACGTAGGGCTTATATTACGAGCATCTTGAAAAATCATGCTAAAGCTTATTTTCCGGATAGGTTTTATTTTCGGAGAAATACGGTATACACACACACCAAGAGAGGACGCTATTATTGACTATCGTATACGGAGTGATCATATGATTTCTTTTAAGCTAAACGGAAGTATTTAAAGTTTTGGTATAAATTTACTTTTGGCAAACTTAACATAATGCTGGAATCGTTATTTAATATTGATTGTGGCTATCTCGAAGGTTTAGTACGTGGATTGAAATGTGGAATTTTAAAGCAAACGGATTACCATAATATATATAGAGAAAGTTTTTTACCTTGGATATATTACACGTTAAAGATACCAAGAAATTTATACTTGGTTTTAATCCTATTCCCAAGTAAGCAAAATAAAGCTTTGAGCGTGAAATGTATTCACGCCTAGGCTACTTGTATATAGAGGCTAATGACTTCATACCACTTGCCTTAGTATGTATCCCATAATGCAAAGTACACCCTATTTCGGGCGTGTATAATGCAAAGCATAATGGGAAGGGCCACTACTCAGACCGGTTTCGACCTTCATTGAAATCTCATCAGTGGGAGTCAAACCCGTGAGAGATACCAAGGTTGAATTAATGCAGGTCATATAGTAGTTGGAAGGAGACCAATCGTTCGATGCTGTTGACACACTCTCCCTCGATGAGTCTTTGGACTCCATGGAGGTGTCAAATAATAATAATAATAATAATAATAATAATAATAATAATAATAATAATAATATACATCTCATATACAAGTAGACATCCACTTAATTTTGAATAATTTTACGTCACCGACGTGAAGCCTGTTGGCTCTTATTTCATTTAAAAGGTGCTTCATCTTATTAAAAATACGCTCTGGATGAGAGAAAGAGAAAGATGTAGAAAGTTTTTTACCTTGGGTGTATTATACGTTAAAGATACCAGAAATTTTATACTTGATTTTGATCCTATTCCCAAGTAATGAATTCATTAGCCTCTAAATACAAGTAGCTTAGAAGTGAATATATTTCACTTGCAAAACTTTGTTTTCCTTACTTAGAAAACTACGGTGCACGTGCTGTATCAAGAGACATGGGTGTCCCTTACACAAGTCTGGAAAATGTTATGGAGGATTCTGCATTTCTGACCATTCAAAATAACACTGACAAAGGATTTGCGCCTGTAGGACTTGAAATGACTGATATTCACTTTAACATTCCTTGCTCGAGTGGAGTTGGATAATTCTTGGCAGTGAATGATTTAGTGGGAAGATGAAGCTCACTTTCTCCTGAATGGAACTGTGAATAGCCACAGTTGCCATGAATGAGCAACGCAAAACCCGCATTCAATCCAACAAATTTCTTTGAATTCGCCCAAAGTTACCGTCTAGTGTGAATTTAGAGATTCGTTTATCATTGAACCATTTTTCTTTAAGGACATTCGCCAGAGTGATATCCTGATATGATAAATAATTTTGCTCTATCACAGCTACAGCATTGCCTGTATGTGCAGTTAGTCATTTTCATGCAGGATGGGGACCTTCACACATCGGTCTATCCATACAGGCGGTTCTTCTAGAATATTTCATATAATTTAGAGTAATTAGCAATGCATTTCTCACTGCATGGCTACCTCATTCACCTGATCTGATCCCTGTGACTTCTGACTCTGAGGATTTCTCCAAGACATGGTTTATCGGATCATCTTAATAACGTGAAAGCGCTGGAAGACATCTTATCGCAGCATGTGCGAAACATCAGTCCAGACCAGTTGGTTTCCACAGCAAAGGATGCAGTTTGCAGTATACCAGCGAAGGCAGCACATAGAGCAGTACAGGCGGTGAATGCATAATGAAAGTGAATAAAAATGTGTTATTTATGCTTATGTCGCATTTCACCTTCTTACACACAAAGAAAATTTATTACTGCATATACATT
Organism: Typopeltis vanoorti; assembly: GCF_054136105.1. Taxonomy (NCBI): domain Eukaryota; kingdom Metazoa; phylum Arthropoda; class Arachnida; order Uropygi; family Thelyphonidae; genus Typopeltis; species Typopeltis vanoorti. The sequence continues at coordinate 90,984,029 of NC_143566.1, forward strand.
GGATGCATCATACAGCACCACCTTGTAGTGAATTTTGGAACTACTTTCTTTTTTTTTTTTCAGATATCGCTTTCTCAAGATTTACAATGTATTCCTGTAAAGCTTCATAGCATTTGTATCACTGTTGCAAATCCGCAAAGCCTTGAACAGGGATATTTTAATTTTGATTAATTTGTATATGACTTCTGCATTAATCCAAGCTTTGTTTCTCTTTCCACAGTCAAAATCGATTTTTAGTGGCCTTTCACATAATGGATAGTATTATACACATCTGAAAAGGGTGTGTGTGTGTGTGTGTGTGTGTGTGTGTGTGTGTGTGTGTGTGTGTGTGTGTGTGTGTGTGTGTGTGTGTGTGTGTGTGTGTGTGTGTGTGTGTGTGTGTGTGTGCCTTGCATTATGAGATACTAAGGAAATTGATGTTGAACTCATTAGCATATACTGTATATAAAATGTAGCCTATTACTGGGCTACTTTTATATAAACTACTTGGTTTCAATCATTTTGATGCAGGATGGTGCCTCCACACATCGTCAAAATGTACAGAAGATGCTTCCAAAAATTTCTAGGAAGAGAGAGTGATCATCTGTGCGTTTCTTATCACATGGCCACCTCATTCACTTGATCTGACGGCCTGTGACTTGGGGATTTTGCAAAGACTGGGTTCATCAGGGATCGTCCTGATGACTTACAGGGCTAAAGGACAGTATAACGTAATATGTACACAAGATCAGTCCTGACCAGCTGTGTCCTGCCATTGAACACAATATGCAAAGAATACAGTTTGTGGCATTCCAGGAAAGGCAACGCACTGAACAGTACAGCTAGTGCATGCATAACGGAAGTGAATAAAAATGCGTTATTCTTCTTGTTTTTCTTCTTAAACACGCAGGAAAATGAATACACATACATTCGGTGTACATTGGCTTGCCAGACATCCCGTATATATGGGACTGTCCTGTATTTTACATCGAATTTTGCTGTCCTGTATTGTACTTGTAGGGACAGTCTAATGCCCTGTATTTTAAAGAAACGAAAAAAAAAAAATCAGCTAACGCCTTTTTATTCCCGTATATACGGGAGTAGGCGAGGCCATTTAGCCCTATTTAACTTTTGGAGACTGAGTGGGCAGTTCAATCTCCACTGGTACCCAATCAGAGACAGATGGCCCAAGGCTATCACTAATTAAGCGGTACGCAGTGAAGAGAGACGGCTCAAATGTGCCGCCATCTATGGCAACCCTAGGCGTACATCATTCCCCCCCCCCCATACATCACTTCCGCATGATCCACAATGTATTCATGGAATATTTCGTAGCATTTCGATCACTGGATGGCGCTCCACAAGGCCTTAAATAGGGATAGTTTAATTTTCATCACCCTGTACAAGCACTAATGTATACTAATGTATACGATCTCCAGATGAAACAGCTGTCTACCTTTCCCCCGCTATGATATCTAGATATCGGAGCGAGAGAAAGGTAGGCAGCTCCGCGAATCAGTTAGAGGTACTCAAACTGATTCGCAAACTTAAAAACTCGAATTTCTCTCGATGATGTTGCCATATTCTCTTCAATTTCAGAAAATGAGGTTCGATTAGTATGGCTTTTCATTAAAAGATTTAGTCAGACTCTAGCTGGAGGGGATTATCATGTCATACAGTTCACAAACTTCACAAGCAAAACACAATGAAAACCTAGCCATACACTGATTTGGTAGCTAGTTGTTTCAGCCATAATTCCAACCAATCAGTGAAAATGAAATCGTTCTGATTTTATTTTTATTTCGTTTGATGATACAACGGCCGTGAGCCCCTTTTACGGGGAGGTTCGGCACCATCTCCATCCCCTCTGCTTTTATCCCGGCTTGGGACCGGCATAGCTGACGAATCAAGCCTATGACTGGAGGGACCGTTTCTTATTAATTCCTGACTGGAATCCGTGTGTGTGTGTTCAGGTTTGCCTGTTTTTTTTGGGGACAAAAAACCGCGAGTTTCCGGATGAGAAAAACCGTATCTCCCTATGAAACCGGTTAACTCACCTTTAGTCGAAAGAGACCAGATAATAGTTCCTCACTGAAGGGAATCGAACCTAGGTCTTTCTGACCAAAGAGTTTCGTCTATACTGACTGAGCAACGGAGGGCCACATCGTTCTAATAATATAAAAATATGGATAAACTCAACATATCGATCCTTGTTTTGTGAAATATAAAAATGAGTAAATGATAAAAATATCACTTACTGTTTATAAATTATTATTTCTGCTGTAGTTAATGCAAGACCTTTGTGGAGTCAAAAGTCTCATAGAGGTGCACACCGTCTCACATACACACACAAAGCTCATCAAGCTGTGCTTTAAAAACTCATTCAGTACAATCTCTTTTCTACTGTATATTCACCACACTGCATTCCACACATCAATGCTCTCCATGCAAATGATCTACTCCTCACTTCCTTCATCATACCATTTTTATTCAGTTTCCAGGGATGGTCTCTTGTTCAAGCATCTCCAAAATATGAAACATTCATTCCCCATTAACTTAAAGGTCTCAATCATCTCTTCACTCTATTCTATGAAATTATACTCCCCTCTCCTATTCTATGAAAAATTTCGTCCTCATTTACTCTAATAATTCCTGACCAACTTCAAGGCCTAGATCATAATCCCTTTCTTCCTCTATTTACGCGTCTTTACAAATAAATTCCCTCAATGAGCCTTCATACCACACACATATTTCAAAAATCTGTTACCACTTTAGTCTTCTCTGGATTATTCTTTCTAATATAACCTCATCACCATGAAAACCATGATGAAAATCTGTGCACAATATTCCATGCGGTCTCATTAAGATCTTATAGAATGAAACCATGATCTCCTTATCCCTGCATGTATAGGTATTCAGCAACATTGCCATAATTCGATGTGATAATGCAAAACTTGTGAAATGTGACCACTGAACTTCATGTACTTGTCTACCATGACGATTACCAGACTTTTAATCACCTCACCTGCCTGCAATGTTTCCTCACAGTGTATACTTTGCATTCCATTATTACCAACCAAATTTCAGAACCTCACACTTAGCAAGAGTGAAATGCAGTTACACTCACTTGTGCAAATATAGTTTATTCAAGTCTTCCTGTATGCTGCAACATCTATTGGACCCCCATTCTTAAAAATTTTGTATCATTTGCAAAGAGTTGCGTATCTCCAGTTAAACCCTCCCCAATATAATTAATATACAAGTTACTCAACAATAATCCTATACCCGACCAATTTAGCAGATGCTTAGTGACTTTCCTCTTTCGGGATAATGCAATCGTAATAACATTCTTACAGTCAATCAGCCCCAATCCCACTCACATGTCTGTTATCCGATGTTTCATTTCAGTTACCATCTTGTTATGTGGCAATCAATCAAGTCTTTTCCACCCAAAGTCTAATCTCACCACGCATGTTTCTCATCTCATTTCATTTCTCATTCCGATGAATTCCTTCTTAAACTGTTAAATTCTTAAATTCGACGCTCATTTTCTTTTATTTCCTCATTCATGCTTTCTTTTGATTCCATTTTCTCACTTGCTTTTGGTTCTTCATTCATACGTTCTCTAAGATCCAGCTCACTTTCATTTATGACTGTTACCAGCAGGGCCGCCCCTAGGAATTTTGTCGCCCCATGCAGTAGCATGTTTTGTTGCCCCTTCTCTCTTATTTTTTCGTATAGTTTATGCCAACTTTGCCGCCCCGTGCAAATGCACGTCTTGTACCGTCGGTAGAGCCGGCACTAGTTACCAGTCCAACTACTCATGCCGCCTGTTTTTTTTTTTTTTTTTTGGTTTTCCCACACACCGTTCCGCGACTAAATGCGCGAGTAGTTCAGTGGAAGTGGCGCTTCCTTTCTCTGCGCTGGTTGCTCGAAGTTAGACTTATGTACAAATCTAGTTGCAGACTATAGGAACTTTTTCTAAGCCTATCTTCGATCGGTTCTCTAGTTAGTAGATCTTTGGCACGGACAAGCGGATATTTTCTCTCGGAAACTCAGGTTTTTCGTCCCGTAAACACAAGAAAATCGACCGTAGTAACCACATTATTTCAGACAGTAACATATCCTCTTAGCATTAGGTACCAAGAGATTGCAGCACTTGTTGGCTAGTCTCTTCATCAGTGGCCGCCTATAATTAGTGTAGACATGGGCTAGCGATCTTTGATTGCCTATGGGGGAGATTGAACTGCCCACTCAGTCTCCAAATACTAGATAGGGTGTAATGGCCTTGCCTACTCCATGTAAGGGAATAAAAGGCGTTAGCTGAATTATATATTTATGTTCCGCGACTAATCGCCTTTATGGCTTCTTCTTCTTCAACCTTTTGGTTCTGTCCACTGCTGAACGAAGGTCTCCCCATGGTTTTCCAGACCACTTGGTTTCTGTTTCTTTCATCCATCTCACTCCTGCAATTTGTTCCAGTTCATCCCTTCACCTTCTTCTCCGTCTCGCTGCATTCATTAGTTTCCACTCTGTTGTTTTTCTAATCCATCTCCCATCATTGCATCTGACAATATGGCCAGCCCATCTTCACTTAGCTCTTTTAATGTATTTTACGTTATCCGTGACACCCGTCTGAGATCTTACCCAGGTATTTGTCTTCCTATCTCTTATTGTTAATTTTAGCATACTTCTCTTGGAGTTTGCACACCACGGCGCTTGGCCACACGAAGGAAGACTTGGTTTTGAGTCTAGTCGGCGACTAGAGGAAATTTTTCTAAGTCTTTTTTCGACAGGTTCCCGAGTTAGTCGATCTCTGGCATGGGCAAGCGGGTTTTTCCTCCCGGAAAATCGGGTTTTTCGTCCTGTAAACTCAAGAAATTCGACCGTAGAACTCACATTATTTCAGACATTGTGTTAGGGTTAGGGACCACGAGATGGCGGCAGATTTGAGCCGTCTCTCTTCACTGCGTACCGCTTAATTAGTGATTGCCTTGGGCTATCTATCTCTGATTGGGTACCAGGGGAGATTGAACTGCCCACTCAGTCTCCAAAAGTTAGATAGGGCTAAATGGCCTCGCCTACTCCCGTATACGGGAATAAAAAGGCGTTAGCTGATTTTTTTTTTCTTCTCTTCATGCGATGTTCTCAGCTTTTTGTTTAGGTCTTCTGTTAAAGTCCATATTTCTCCCCTGTATATTAGGACATTAGGACAGGAAGTATGCACTGGTCGAAAGCTTTCCTTTTTAGACTCGTATCATATCATAGGGATCTCACTTCTGAATATGTCTCTCATTTTCCCATAAGCCACCCATCCAAGGTGAATTCTTCGTTCAATCTCTTTTTCTTTAGCACTCCTCAAAGGATAACAACTGGCCCAAATATATACATGAGATAACTTGTTCTATTTCATGATTTTCATCTTTGACAGTTCTTTGGTTTGTGTATTTATTATTTTTTGTTTTTTTCTCTATTTATTTTTAACCCAATTATTCTGGAGCCCAATTATTTGCTATTATGACATCATCTGCAAAAAGTTTTAAAAGAGGTAAACCGTGAGTAGACATATCGGTACACAATAAATAACGGAAAAAACTCACGTAGAAAGATTATTTATTACTAATAAATAATCTTTCTACGCGAGTTTTTTCCGTTATTTATTGTGTACCGATCATCTGCAAATTTCAGATGATGCAGCCTTTCTCCATTTATGTTTATTCCTTTTGTTTTCCAATCAAGCTTCTAAAGACTTCTAATGCAGCTGTAAATAATTTGGGAGATATGGTCGCCTTGCCAGATGCCTTTTTTGTATTGGAAACTTTTCACTGTTTCTATATAATTTAATTACAAAAGCTGCAGTATTGTAAATATGTTTTAGCGTTTTGATATATGGTTTTTCAGTTCCCTGGGTTTCAAGAGCTTTTAGTATTGCAGATGTTTTAACTGAATCAAATGCCTTTTCATAGTCTAAGGGTTTATTGTATTCAACTGAATTTTCATCGAGTTGTCTTAATGTGAATATGATCGAAAGTATTGCAATTCTTCCTAAATTCAGCTGGTTCACAGGATTGAATTCCCCCAAGTTTAGATTTTATTCTATTATTTATATAATTTTGGTGAAGACTTTATATATGATGGGGAGTAGGCTTATAGGTCTGCAGTTTTAATTTCTTCCTTACTGCACTTTTAAAAATTATTATTAGGAGTGAATTGTTCCAATTTTTTGGAATTTTTCTCTGTTCTAGACATTTATTGAAGTTTAGTCAGCTGTTTGATGGCAGGGCTTCCTTCCATTTTTAAGAAGTCTACCCTAATCCCATCTTCTCCTGGGGCTTTTCCATTCTTCGTTTCCTGCAGTGCCATTTCCACTTCCCCTCGTAAGATCTCGGGGCATCGTATTCTTCCTTACTCGAGTTGTCCATAGTTGATTCTTGTATGTCTAGGTCCTTGTCTTTAGAGTTCAGTATAAAATTCCTGAATTTTTTTGATTATTGCATCTGAAATTTTTATAAGTTCACCAATTTTTCCTCTTACAGTAGTTATTTCCTTTATTCCGACTGACAATGTTCGTCTCAGGACTTTCAAATTACTATTGTTTCTTTAATTTTCCTAGCATTATACGATCTAATTTTATTTTTCATCCTTTTGCATATAGTTTTACAAATTTCCGAATATTCTATTTTATTGGCCTCATTCAAATCTGTTTTCACATTTTCTTTTCTTCATTGGATCTAAGGTTTCCTGTCCGTTTTTCCTCTCTTCGGTGCCTTTCTACACTTCCTATTTCTAGCGCACAATTCAAGAGAGATTTTGTTAAGATTTCATTAGCATCATCGATGGTAGTAGCTGGATTTAAATTTTTTAGTTCATTTTTGAATGATTCTCTTTAACAGCCTTTATTGTGGTAGAGGTTTTGTAGATTCACTAAATTGGACTTCTCATGAGCTTATTCCATTCCCATTTTTTGTTGATCCATACTTTTGCTCTTACTAGTCTATGGTCACTTCCTGTATTGAATCTATTAAGCACTTCGTATTATTTATTACGTCTTTTGTTGGAGAAGATGAAGTCTATTTCATTATAGGTTTGTCCATTTGGGCTTCTCCAAGTCCATTTTCGGTTGATTTTCTTATCAAAAAAGCTGTTCACAATAAAGAGGTTTTTCTTCTGCGAATTCAACATCTTTCTCCTCTTTCTTTCCTCTGTCCATATCAATGATGGAGTTCAGATGGTTATCTGTGCTTCCAATCTTAGCATTAAAATCACCCATTATAATTATGTAGAATTCTTTAGAATTATTTAATGTGAATTCTAATGTTTCATATAAATCTTCTATCTCTTCATCTAGATGGTCCATGGTTGGGGCATATATTTGTATAATTTTCAGTTGGTATCTTTTATTTATGAAGAGACTTAGTTCAGCTATTATTGATGTTATTTTATATACAAACAGGACATTTTCCTTGTTTTATTAGGAATCCTACACTACCAGTTGAGTTTCTTTCACATTCACTGTGGTATGAGTTTCTTCTTTGTTATCTCTGATAGGCCCACACCGTTCCATTTTATACGGTCCAATTCCTTCATCAGTTCTTCCAATCCATCATCATCCCATAGAGATTTGCAGTTATATGTTCCTACTAATATCCTTCTGTCATGGTAGGTGGTCTCGAGGTGAGTAGAGATGGTGGAGAATGTAGCACATTTTCTGACCTAGACCTTCTGCTTAATTCTAGGACGTATCCCTTTTTATGCTGGGCGACAGATGAGCCAATATGTAATCTTCCTACTTCATTCATCATTTACACTGTCCTCATGGGAAGGTGGTGGGGGGGATTTGGCCTTATAGCGCCATGCTGGCCAGACGGGTTGGTGCCTCACAATAGTGCATAAGACGCAATGACACAGCAAAATAGGATTCACCCACAGCTCTCGAATACTCTAATAGCATTGGGGGGGGGGGAGCAAGAAGAGAAGAAAGTAAAGAAGGAAGAGGAGGGACCAGTCTACAGATAATATAACAGATATTTATTACATTATAATACATGTATATTATATGACTTGCCAAACTTTAAATTTATTTCAGAAACAATGTTTAGAAATGTGGGATTTAAAGGAAGTGAAATGCAGAGAAAGAAATTAAAAAAAAATATATATATATAATAATAAATAAAAAAATATAAAATAAACACTAAAGTTGCTCTCCTCCACTGGCATTATGATTCCATGGCAATCTATAACTAAATTTCCATGGATAATTTTTATTACGATCCTGAGAGCTTAGGTTGCACAATCTTAGATTATCATTTTTCATGAAATGTAAAGTACATATCTTAATTAGACTATGTGATTCTTAATTCTTCTCTTGAAAAAGACAATGAATTATCATATATTCACGATGTATTATAATTTAAAAAATCATGCAAATTAGTCAATGCATTTATTTATGAATTATACAAGAGATTTATCCCCATGGGGCTTGCGACTTGCAGACACAGGCATGGCTAACCCGGGGTCCCAGAGCTAAGTATGATCTATTTCAAAGCTTTTGGTCATACTTTTCTCTAACTCTTCCACTTCCTGCTTCTACCCTCATACTAACATTCTTCCTAATGAGGATTCTTTACTTAAAACTTTCTGTCTGTCTCTTTTCTTGCTTACTAACCTCAGGAGGAGGTCCTCCATTCTCCCTGAAGCTATTAGAGTACTTGAGGGCTAGGGGTATTTCCTCCTCTTTCAACTAACCACTAATAGGTATAGTAGTGGACAGCAGCGCTACTTGTATCAACCTCCTGTAGCATACATGTTACAATATTGCGATGTGGAAGGAAAGGGGAAACAACCACATTACATTCCCAAGTAAAAGCAGCAATGGAAGTTAAAAATGAAATCAAGATTGGCGATGGAGCCTTCACTGAAGGAGTCATGCCTGGCAGGAGAAGTAACCAGGCTTCTCAGGTCAACAGCCAACAAAATCCTGGTACTTATTCAAAAATGAAGACAAGAAATAAGCTGAATATTGGAACATGGAATGCAAGAACACTGCTAGAACCATGTAAAATAGAAATGTGAAAAAAAAAAAATGACAAGACTTGAAATAGACATTCTGGGCATTAGTGAGACGAGATGGGAGGGACAGGGTGATTTCTGGAGTGGAGAATTTCGGATAATATATTCAGGACAAAAGAAGGGCGAGTCAGATGTTGCAATAATGCTTCATAAAAAAGTTGGAAAGTTAATCACTACAATAATTAACTATAGTGACAGAATCATGGCGATAAGCATTCAAAATGAACCAGTAAACCTCAATATTATAATGGTCTAGATGCCAACATCACAACATAGCGATGAAGAAATAGAAGAAATTTATGAACAAATAAAAGAAATCTGGAGCAGCTTTAAAGACAGAGACAATACAATAATAATGGGAGATAGGAATGCTATAGTGGGAGAAGAGAGCAATGATAATGTTTCAGGAATATTTGGTCTTGGACGTAGGAATGAAAGAGGAAAGCACTTAATAGAATTTCGTACACAAAAACAGTTAGAAGATACACCTGGAAAGCGTCTGGGGATTCAAATAGATAATACATTGGTCATGAAAAGTTACAGAAACCAAATAAAAAATTGCAAAAGCAATCCAGATGCCGACATTAGTAGTGGCCATAACCTTGTCTTAATGAAAACAGAACTTAAACATAGGAAACAAATCCAAAGATACAAACCAATAAGATGGACCCTTAAAAAATTAAAGAGTAAAGAAGTAAAGAGAAGATGCCAAGAGCAACTGATCATAACATTCCAGAAAACAAATAGTCAGAATAATATTGAAAACCAATGGAATATGATTAAAGAGTTAATTACAAATTCATCAAATCAATTATTGAAAAATGTAGAAAAAGAAAAAAGAAAACATCGGATAACAGATGAAATACTTGGCCTTATGGATGAAAGAAGAAAATATAAAAATGCTGTTAAAGAAGATGTGGCCAAATACAAATATCTTAAAAATCAAATTACAAGAAAATGTAGACAAGCCAAAAAAGAATACCTGGAAGAACAGTGTAATAACATAGATGAATTATTTAAAAAAGAAAACATACAGAAAGCCTATAAAGAAAATAACAAACTGATTTTCAAATTTAATAAGAACAGCAAAAACAATGCCATCAAAGATGAAAATGGAAAATTACTAAGAGAATCTGAAATTGTCTAACTAATATCGGCATAGATTTGAGGGATAGGAAAATAATTTATCAAATTTACAAAAATCAAAATGGATGGATTAAAATCAATGATAAGGAGAAAATAATAAATATAAGGAGTGAAGTAAGACAAGGATGTATACTTTCACCACTTTTATTTAATTTATATATTGAAAAGGCCATTCAGGAAACTAAAGATAAATGGTGAGCAAGTCATGTGTATAAGATTTGCTGATGACATAGCCCTTCTAGCAGAAAACAGAAGAACGTTAAAAACAATGCTAGATTTATTAAATAATAACCTTGAAAAATATAAAATGAAAATCAACACAGATAAAATTAAAATCATTGTTACAGACAAAATTCCTATCAATACAGAGCATATAGACATCAGCGAGGAACAAATAAAACAAGTGAAAAGCTTTAGATATTTAGGTAGCCTAATAACAGAAGATGGCAGAACAAGAGAAGACATAAGATAAAGAATAAACAACGCAAAAGCCCAATTCTCTAAGATGAAAAGCATTTTAACAGGAAACTGCAACCTACAATTGAAAAAAAAATTAGTAAAGACACTGATATGGAGCATTGCACTGTATGGATGTGAAACGTGGATTCTAGGCAGAGAAGATGTAAGAAGATTGGAAGCTTTTGAAATGTGGTGCTGGCGTCGCATGAACAAAATAAAATGGACAGAAAAGAAATCAAACCAAGAAGTGTGAGAGAGATAAACGAAACAAGAACTCTAATAAAATTGATCAAAATTAGAAGGGATAGATGGTTTGGACATATACTTCGACATGATAGATTTGTGAAAAGAATAACTGAAGGCAAAATAGAGGGAAAAAGAAGAAGATGCAGACCAAGGAAAAGCTTTCTTGACCAAGTCAAAGACAGCATGGGTTTGAGGAGTTACCAGGAGGTTAAGAAGAAAAGCCAATGACAGAGCGGAATGGAGGAAATTGCTGCTGAGCTACCAGTCCCAAGACTGATGCAACTGATGACAAGAGATTTGAAGTGTTACCTATTTAGACGATTAAGAAATGAAAACAGATGTCAGAATACTTTGGGTAAAGTGATCTGCAACTTATAAAGCAAGTGAGAATTTAAAAAAGGGAAGCAAAGATAGATCATTAGTTGATTTTCTGTATGTCTGATGTTAATGATCTGCTTTCTAGTGCTGAATGAAAACCAGTGATAATAAATAGTGTGAGAATCCATCATCCTGCTGGAGATGCTGTTAGTTTAAAACTGCGAAATATCTGGTTAAGTAATTAAAGTTCATCTAGATGAGGTGGATCGAAATATCGATCTATAGAAAAAATGTGCCGGTGCCTTTGAGGGCAATGATTACTTAGTTGAGTCTCACCTATTACTCTCTTTCTTGTACAAAAAATGGCAACACAGAGGTCAGCTAGAATTATAATACTTTTACAAATATTTCTGTAAATCATTTGTGTTTCCCATCTTAGAGAAATGACATAAGTTTCTCTTTTTACTTGAACACATGGGGGGGGGAGAATAAGAAAGAAACTGGAAAGGGGGGAGAAACTAGAATGGAAATTGGGAGGGATAAATGTTAAATAAAAGGAATAATAAGTAAGGAATTAGGAAGCTTGTCTATGGTTAGATCATGTTTACATCAAACAATCTTATGTTTTTATTTCCCTAACAGGTTAATGTTATTATACACTTATGGAGGAGAGTTGGCAAGCAGTATCCTCACATCTTCAGTATGACAGTCTACTTATTATTATTGCGATAAATCATTTTAATTAGAAATTTCATCACTTTAGCATTATATCATAAACACAATTTTTTTTTTAATCTGGTCCACACACGAAAGGCCACAAGACCTATAGCACATTAGTGCCATGTGTGGTCAAGGGGAATAGAAGAAAGGAGGAATCTGTTCACATTTTGCTCAAACAGCATTTTCAATAGATAACAAGGCTAAAGAATTTAATCTCTCACTTCCCACTGTCGATCGCATTATTACTAATCCCACAGCTGTATTTACATTGAAGCTCTGCAATATCCTAAGAACCTCCAATTCATCCAACTTCGTACCCACATTAGTGTCTGTCACATAGGCTACTGCACTAGGATGATTTCCTTCTGTCACCTCATGACCATCATCACTTATTAATGTGAATCTTCCATAATCATTCTTTCTCTAACTTGCCACATAACGAATGAACTCTTTGGGATTTCTGTTGGCTTGCTCGGCTAGATTCTTCTCATATGATTTTGCCTTTCTTGGCATGCTGGTCACCTTTCTTGACTGGGCCTTGAACTGTTCACGAGTTTCTTGGAGCATTTTCTTCTGCAGATCGTGCTTAATGATATTACTCATCCATCTAACTCCTACCCGATTAACCCTCCTTACCCTAGGTATAATTTAATACTGCTTCCTCTAGATGATCCTTAACTATATCCCATGCACTACTAACATCCTTACCGTGCAGTGTTTTATGCCATGGTACAGATTTAAGCTTTTTGCTAAGCATGTCATAATCATCTGCCTTGTAGTTCCACAAATGCCCCTTCTTCATAGAATATTCCTCATGTTTTACAATCTCCCAAGTCAAGACAGCAGGTCACTTTCACCAACTGGAGGCAATGCTATAGATAGTTCTTCTTATCCTATGATCAGGTCCAATACTCTCCCACCCTAGTCTCTCCTCATCACATGCTGCCTTAATTATCTCTTAGCAGGTGTATAAATTCTATTTCCTTCCTTCAGTCTATTTCTCCACAGTTGAAGTCACCCATAATAATCACTCAACCTGTACTCATTGTACTAATTTGGTGATGCACATCTTTCAGATTATCTGTGGAACTCCCTAACCTATAACAACAACCAACTGTATTTTTTGTCTTACTGGTCTTAATCACACACCAGATTGCTTCAAATGAACAGTCACCCTCTTGCCTGTCTCCTATTTTTTTTGGCTGCAATCCATCTTATCATCAGCAGTACTTTCCCCCTACCCCCATTGTATCTTCCCTGAATATACTAAACCCACATTCAATCCCCATGACTACATCATCTGCTGTTAGGCAAGTCTCATTAATGCCTATAACTTTTGGCAAGGTTGTACTAACTAATGTTAAAAACTCCTCCCTCTTGTTTCTGATACTTCTGGCATTAGCATATAGAAACTGCATCCCTTTAGTTCCCCCCACCTTTACTTTCTGAATTGACTACCCTACTCAATATTTTTGCTTGAGAGACTACATTTCTCACTTGGTCATTCTCACACTCACTTGTATTAATTAATTTTTGTCCCACCAAGGTGCAAGAATGGGTACCTGAAATAGTCCTCACAGAGCTTATTAAAACAGAAATTATTAAAACCAAAGAAATCAACTAAATCAATACTTCTCATTTCTAGCAGATTTTTTTTTTAATTATTATCTAATTATATAATTATTATAAATAATTAATATATTATCCTTTTCTCTAACTTCTTGCCATATAGGAGTATTAATATACTAGTGGTTCTATGGTGATTACTATAAAAAGAAATAACTCATGTCAACTTATAAGAAAAAAAAAAGGTAATGTATAAATAAATTGCAACCATCAGTACACAAATTCTTTATGCTCTGTTGCTAGAGTGGTTAGCCAACTGAAACAGTATCTTTATTCTCTGATCAATAGGCCATGAATTTAGATCTCCCTGTGGTCATGATTGTTGAATATCTTTATGATAGATAAATTTCAGTGCCTTGTGTATGACTACCATCCTGCTGCTTATTTGGAGGCAATGAAGTGAAAAAGGTTCAGGGTTGAACGTTGAAGGGTTTCTGGATAAAGTAATTTTTAATCCATGCATTGTACTAATACTGAAGGTTTACAACCTTTCATGAGAAGAATTCACACAAACAAATAAATATACTAGATTTCAGGTATCACAAATCATGTTCAATAGACTGATCAAAATAAATAAATAAATTGCAAAAACGGCATCAATTTCTTTATTTAAGCCAAAGCAACTTTGTACATAAGCATAGCAATGTATGCTAGTGCTATCCCAACTACTCTTGCTCCATTTTAGCCTACAAACTTATTCATTAGACTCTGAAAGAGAAAAAAAATGAATATATATATATATATATATATATATATATATATATATATAGTATATATATATATATATATTAAGCAACAGTATATTAAAAAGGACAGATATATTTAATATACTGTTGCTTAATATGTATATTAAGCAACAGTATATTAAAAAGCACAGATTCCACCTATTCTTCTATAAAGAGAAATTTTAATAGCTTAATCATAATAAATGACAAAGCAAGAACCAATCTGTAAAGACTTTATATGCTCCAACTTTTTATCTGTTGGGAATATAACTAGTCCATGAGAGGGAGGAAAAAAAAAAAAAAAAAAAGGATATATAGCAACATAATCTAACTGGCACTACCTCCTGACATTATCCAAAAGCAAAAAAAAATGTTGGCATTACAACATGAGGTTGCCTTCAATATCTATTGACTAGTTTACTTTCATCAATAAGCTTGAGTTCTTTTTAGTTTATAAGTTGTCAAATATTTTGATATTTACTTGCTTCTTGGAATTTCTTATATTTTACATACTTATCCTCTGCTGAAAAGCCAATGCCCATGGAACTTAAGCTTTCACTATAATGGCCAATACTCACAATAGATCCATATTATTAAGAAAAGAGGCAAAAAACTTTTGTGAGCATTGGGCATTATGGTGTTGTTTGGAAAAAGGCAAAGGAATAATCACATTTATGATTATTATGTGACATCTCCAGGGAGTCCAAAGGCTCATCGATGGAGAGTGTGCCAACAGTATTGAACGATTGGTCCCCTTCCAACTACTAACCGTGCTCAGACTTGCTTAACTTTTTGCATGAGCCATTAGTAACAGAGGCTCTATCAATCGACCAACCTCTGCTGGCTTTTTAGCTAGACTATATTCCATAAATGAGAAAGATAAAAAAAAAATGCTGCCTCACAAAATATACTAGTACTCCTGTTAAAATTTTTAAGAGAGAGAGAGAGTAAGCCAGAATGTTGTTGTATTTTTTTAATTCAGCAATTTAAATAGGACTTGATTTTGCTGGAATTCAATATCAATACCCCTGCCCAATCTTGATACTACATCCTCCAAATTTCACCAGAGGAACAATTCCCAACCTATGGTTTTAAAAATGTTATTATTACTTTAAAATATACAATTAGCCAATAAATAATAACTATAACAATAAATCATGGGCTTACTGCAACAAAAAAACCTATTAAATCGACATATGTATATATTGGGAAAAATGCTTTTTAAGTGTGTTTTGCTGTGAAGAGAGGGGGGAAAAAGGCAGGAAATCACAAGAAATTATTTGCAAATGCATTTCAGTATTACTTGTAAATTAAAGATGCCAAGAAAAGAAATTATATTCTTGGTTTAATCCATTTAATCCATTATCCGAGTGTAAGCAAACAATGTTTGCGTGTGAAGTATCATCATGATTAGGCTACTTGTATATAAACGCTAATGAACTTCAACATCAATTGCCTTAGTATCACATAATGTAAAGCACACACCTTTTCAGATGTGTATAATGCTATGCATTATGAGAAGGGCCACTACAAAATGGTTTCCACTGTGGAACCAGACTTAAAAGAGATACGAAGACTGAAGTAATGCAGAAGTTATATACAGAGTGATCAAAATTAAAGTATCTCTGTTTAAGGTTTTAAGGCCTTGTGGAGTGCCACCCAGTGATCCAAATGCTGTGAAACTTTGCAGGAATATATTGCGCATCATGGGGAAGAGATATCTGAGGGGAAGGGGGGGGGAGTTCCAAAAGCAACACTACAAGGCAGTGTTGTGTGATGTACCTAATGCAGATGTAGTAATTTTTCTGTGTGTGTAATAAGAAGGTGAAAAGTGACACAAGTATAAAAACACATTTTTATTCACTTTCATTATGCATTCACTGGATGTATACTGTTCAATATGCTTCCCTTTCTGGTATGCTGAAACCGCATCCTTTGCACAATGTGTTCAACAGCAGATGCAGCTGGTTAGGACTGATGTGCACATGCTACATTAAGTTATCTTTCAGCTGACAAGTTATCAGGATGAGATCACAATAAAACCCTGTTGTTGAAAAATCTCCAGAGCCAGAAGTCACAGGGGTTAGATCAGGTGAACAAGGTGGCCATGCAAGGCTGATCACTTAGTTTCCATGAAATGTTCTCAAAGAACCTCCTATATGGATAGACTGGTAGTTTCATGCAGGATGGAGGGGTCCCCTCCTGCATGAAAATAACCGAATCCATGCAAAGGCACTGATGTAGCCATGGTACAACAAAATTGTTTATCACATCGCAATACCTCTCAGCTCACAGGACCTAACTGGAGAAAGTCCTCAAAGAAGAATGGTCCAATGATAAATGAAGCTGTAAATCCAAACATCAGACAATAATTCTGGGTGAATGCAAAGGAATTCGTCGGACTGCATGTGAGGTTTTGAGTAGCCCATATCCAGAAATTGTGCCATGCAGTGCCCAACTCCTGTGTCAAGGTTATTTTGAATGGGTAGTAATGCAGAATTTTCCAGATAGTTGTGTAAGGCACATCTATGTGCCAAGACATATAGATGAACTGAATGGCTTGTGACCTCTGCCAGGTCTAACTTCCAATGATCCTATTTCTTCAAAACAACTAATCATTTGTCTTAGAGCATGTGGAGATAGTGGACATCATTTGCATTGGTTCAGGTGACAAAATTCAACAGCATTGATTTTGTTTAGGTAGTACAGCTTCACAAGCTGTACTACCTAAACAATGGTACTAACCTTGGTACTAACAAGGTTAGTACCATCACTGTGGACAGTATAAACAATCAGAATGAAGGAGAAAAATCCAATGTCCATCTTTCTAATCCTTCCTGGTACCTGCCGAGTTGTATGATATGTAAATTACATGCACTAGGTGTTTACAATGCACCTGCTGGTGAATTTTGGAACTACTGTATTTGTCCATGTATAAGACGATACTTTTTTCTAAAATTCTTAGGCCAAAAATTGGAGGGCGTCTTATACAAGGGGGGGGGGGGTACTGGTTGAGAGACCCACGGTTGCTGCAATGAAACTGCCGGTACCTTGTCTCCACGAATAGGCTTCCGCCAATCACTAGCCTTTATTAACTCTGTTGATTGACGTCATTAATGGCTGATTCTGAATAAACCAATCAGAACTCTGAAACCATTCATACGTCTACAACTCGTTAGAGGGGTAATTTAATGCATTAACAATATTTTGAGCACCAGCCCATAAAAATGTTCGAAAATAAAAAATGATTGTCATATTCTTCAAAATTAGAATTAAAAGTCATCAATTACACAAAAGAATATGGAAATAAAGCTTCAGAGAGACAGTTCGGACCTCCTCCCACTGAGTGTGAGACAGTGGAGAAAACAGGAAGAACTACTCAAGATGCTAAAAAAGAAGAGGAAGAGGGCCTTAAGAGGAAAACCCACAAAATGGCCAAACTTGAAGCAGAAGCTTAAGACTTGGATTATGGAGCAGTGCCAGAGTGGGATGTGTGTGTCAACCAAGCTTATTCGATATGAGGTAAAAAGGTTTGCAAGAGAAATGAACATTGTTGATTTCACAGGAAAGGCAAAATGGTGCTTCAACTTCATGAGGAGAAAAGGGTTGGCCATGAGAACATGAACCAAGTTAGCCCAGAAAATGCATCTTAGTATGTATCTTAAAAATATTACCTAATTACTAAATATACAGAGGGTCCTCAAGTTACGTCAGCGATCTGTTCCTACGGACCGACGTAAGGCGATTTTCGATGCAAGTCGGAATTACCACAGCCTAAGTTACTTACCTAACCTAAAACACCTAAAGTCATACATATATATCAAGAAACAGAACTAGGCCATAGGAAAACGAAAGGGAGAGCATAATTACTGTATAATACAAAAAAAAGTTCAAGGATGTGAACTTTATCCTTGATAATAGTCCCGACTGTGGTATGACTTAAGTTCAACGTGTGGCCAATGTTCATTGGCGTTTCTCCCTTTTTTGCCCTTTTAATAATGTCTAATTTCACTTCTAATGTAATGGCTTTCCTTTTCTTCAAGACACAAAATTCATCGGAAGAGTCTGCCTTATGTTTGGGAGCCATATTGAGGGGTAAAAAGTCACAAACACAAAAGTGAGAGAGCAGATGTAAACAAAGCACGCGGTACCCAAAGAGTGTATATGCTGGGACCCAAGCGACGCCACCTCTCCCAAATAAACAGCGCGTAATGGCATATTCTTCCGCTGATCTCACAAACAAGTTTGGCCACGTTTGAATTTTACATTGCGCTGCTTCAAGTCGAAATTTATTTTTTAAATTATTTATGGGATTACTGCCGTAAAGTGGAAATGACGCATGTCGAGGACTCCCTGTACTTTGAATATTTAAAAAAATATCAAATGTGTTCTGTTTAATGTTTAAAATATTGATTTCTTAATTTTTGGGTTAGAAAAAGTAGAGTTCGTCTTATACACAGAAAAATACAGTATTTTCTCTCTCTCAGATATCACTTCTGCATGACACACACAATGTATTCCTGCAAAGTTCTGAATTGAAGTATCTCCTTATAAGAACTGGCTTAAAGGGGGGAAGCAAGAATGCTTTTCATCTTCCCTGTTATCTGTAGAGGACAGTGTAGGGATAAGGTGTGCTCTGATCATGGCAGGAGGATAACAGCAACAGCCGAGCCTCAGTTAGGACTTCATTGGCTACAGCATTGCCATCCATTACCCTTCAAGGGTATTATTAATCACAGCCAGCAATTGAAGTATCTATACAGTCTATATTATATTATATATATAGTCAAAAGGTGTCACACATTATTATTAAAATGCTCTGCATTAGAGATAGGTGATGAAAGTTTTTCAATTGGTTATACTATAAATTAAAGATTCCAAGAAATTATATTCTTGGTTTAATCCATTATCCAAGTGTAAGCAAACACTGTTTGCACATAACATATCTTCATGACTAGGCTACTTGTATATCGAGTATATATACATATACTCTATGTACAAATAGAGTGTGTGCTTTGCATTGTGGGATACTAAGGCAAATGATGTGAAGTTATTAGCCTCTATATTGAGTTAGCTGGTCTCATACAGAGGTGGAGGGTTTAGTTCACCTGTAAACTCTGGTTTTTCATCCCCCAGAACAGGCAAACCATCGCGTGAACACACAAACACATGGATCTACGGTATCATATAATTATAATCATATAATCATAAAATACATATTTAATCCCTCATGTCCAACCAGTCCTAAGGGATGGGGAAGGAAAGGGGGAACCCATATGAAATAAATAAGCCTCTATATACAAGTAACCGAATCGTGAAGATGCTTCGCAAGTAAGCATTGTTTCCTTACACTTGGATAATGGATTTAACCAAGCCCATAATTTCTTGGCACCTTTATAGTATAAACAAGTGAAAAATCTTTCAACATCGGTATTTCTTGATTTTGAAAGTTTCGGAATTGGCAGTTACATTTTTTTTTTTTTTTTCATATAATACATTTAGGCTTTTGGCAGATGAAAGAAACACTAATGCCACTTAATTTCCTTTATTGATAATATATTGTTGTAACCATGTTTATATTAAAACTTATACTTAAATAAATTTTTTTTTCTGACTTGGTTTATTATTTTTTTTCAATTTCCTCACCTTTTTATACACTTGGAAGTGTATAAAAAGGTGAGGAATCTATAGCTGTTTTTGAGATAACTACATGTGCCACAATAAAAAAATTAAATTTATTATGCTTACATTTCTGCAGGTTTTAAGATTGGTAAAGACTTAACTAGACTTTGAATTCTATAGGAATAATTGTAACAAACTGTTTTTTTTTTTTCATAATAGTTATAGATTTTTGAATACAATTTCTTTTTTTTTTTTTTTTTTTAAATCACATCTTACAGGTTTATTGGATGGCCTTTGCCAAAAGTATGAATTTCTTTAAAATCAAATAAATGATCATGTACTTAGTTCTGTTGTTTCAGGCTTGCATTTTTGGTATCGAAAACATTTCACTACTTGACTTTCTGTATTTTTACTTTTATTCTTTGTTATATATTTTGATAAATCAGCTATTCTTGAAAAATATCATACACTCTATAAGGAAAGCATTTTGTATACTTTACTTTTCTTGATCTGACTATTATAAAAATATATTAGCCAATGTTGAACTGTATATGGGTATATATTACATTGCCATTTCAGTGACAGTGTACACGCTGTCAGCTTCCATTTATCTATATCCACTTTCCAAAATAATTGTGCTCTGTTGTGTCCAAATTGGTATTTTCAACCAAATATAAAAACAGGACAGCAACATTTTGATTGTGATTCTGAACTACTGCAGTATCAGAATATAAACAAAGATATTAGATTAAGTGACACTGTACATGCTGTCAGCTTCCATTTATCTATATCCACTTTCAAAAATAATTGTGCTCAGTGGTGTCCAAATTGGTATTTTCAACCAATCCTGTTTTCAACAAATCCAGTGTCATTTCATTTCAACAAAAACTTTGTTGAAATAACATGGAAGTTGAGAATGAAACAGCATTCATTCTCAACTTCCATGGATGCTCTCGCATCCTTTCCACATCCTCCATAAAATGAAAAACTACATCTACTGAAATTCTGTATAACCCTTTCAGAAGTTTATAAGTCTCAATCATATCACTCCTCTTTCTCCAGTTTGCTAGTGTCTGGCCTATAAATTCTCAATCTATTTTCATAATCTACATTCCACAATCCTGATATCATTTTTGACACTCTTCTTTGCACTCTCTTCATTGTATCAGAATCATCATGGAAACCAGGAGTCCAGACAACACACAATAGTCCAAGTGAGTTCTTATCAAGGCTTTGTAAAGAGGTAAAATGACTTCCTTATCTTTATATGTCAAGGTTTGTTTCAGCATTGCCATTATTCTCTGAGTTGTATTTACAATTTTTTCTATGTGATCCTTGAACTTTCTCTACTAAAACTCCAAGATCATTAGCCTCATCAGTTTAATCAATATAATACAACACTGAATATCTAATCACACCAAAAGTGCATGATTTTACATTTACTAACATTGAAATGACATCCGTTTTCACATGTCCACAATTCCAGCCTATTCAAATCATTCTGCAAGTACTGCATATCAGCAGCACTCCCAATTACCCTACCTATCTTTGCATCTTCAGCTATTTGCTGAAGATGCAGAGGCTATTCTTCTGATTCCTCCAAAGACTACGTTGTCCTTGAAATTCAACAAAATATCTTCGATTCTGAAGAAGCATCTATTAGTTGCGTTACCTTATAATCTTTCATCATTTTGTATAGTTTACTTAACAAGATTTGGTGAATTACCGTATCATAAGCAGCAGTTAAGTCTATTAAAACTACCCCTGTTATTTTCCGTATCTCAAAACTATCCTCAATATATTGTGTTAGTTAAAGAACTTGTGATGTACAACTTTTCCCAGCTCAAAAGCCAGTTTGTTCAAAGATTAGGAGTAGATCAATTATCCTCAGTTTTTTGAGGATCATTCGCTCAAGAATCTTATGGTTCTTGAGAGCAGATGCCAAACCTGGAGCTTGTTCTTGAGAGCAGATGCCAGAACTGGAGGGCAGCAGATACCAAACCTGGCTGGCCGAGTGGCCAGCCAGGTTTGGCATCTGCTCTCCAGTCAAAAGGCTGTGGGTTCGAATCCCACCGTGGGCATGGATGTTTGCGATTTTATGTAATAATAATAGTGGTAGTGGAGTGCGGCAGATGGCGTTGGTGTAGTTTGTTGTTACTTGGTGGATAGTAGGGGGGGCCCCCCTCCCTCGACGAGTTTTTGGACTCACTGGAGGTGTCACATAATAATAATAATATTGTTGGGAGAGATGGTGGTGGGAAAGTTTGTGAATGTATCTGCCTGTGTGAGTGGTTTTCTGTATACAGTTGAAGGAGGGGTTACCATTCAGAAGGCAAGTCACTAAGGTGTCTAGAAATGGTAAACTATTGTTATTTTCCATTTCCATCATAAACTGGATACCTGGATGTAGACTATTGAAATGACAGACGAAAGAATCTAATGTGTCTGGGCCATGAGGCCAAACAGAGAACACATCATTTACATTTCTTAGCTAGATAGAAGGTTTGAAGGGGCTGAGTCTATGGCTTGTTCTTCAAAGTTTTCCCATTCAAAAAAAACTGGCAAGTGGGGGACAGAGGGAGCCTCCTACAATGTTCATAGAGGGTGCACCACCTAGATAGGACTTTAGTCATCATAGCCATGTGTTTCATTGAATATTGAATTGCCTTTGTGTGTGTGTGTGTGTGTGGGTTATTACAAGTGTATTTGTACTCCCTGAAGATAGTGACAGATGAAATATTGGAAGCATTAAAATTAGTTTTTAATTCTTTCTTAGTGCTATTAATACTCCATTAAACCTCCAACATGATGTCAGTCATCTCTAATGCACAAATATACTCTGTTGTATAAATTTGATAACAGGAAAAAAAAATCCATTGGGTAGGGGGAAGACAAAGACCTCCTGAATGTAAATTTACTGCAGTTAATCACACAATTATCAAAAACTAATTTTTGTATCCATGTAATATCAATACATATCAATAACTTGGATATATAACAGATAAGAGTGAAGATGGTGCATAATCTTGTCATGCATAATGATTTAAAATCAGATTTCATATGTCCTTTAAAACTAATTGCTGATTTAGAACTAAGTAATATACTATATATATATATATATATATATATATATATATATATATATTCAATATTTATATATACTGACTATAACCGAGACTAGAATAACAATTAAATTTATTCAAAACGCAACATGTTTCATCGGATTGTCCGACTTCTTCAGGCATGGGAACATAGAAAGCAAGTAAACACTATAAGAAACATCATATCTCTATAAAATGACTATTATAAAATCAGTTAACTTTGAACTGTAGCTACAGTGCATGTTGAAGTTCTATTGTTAAGTAGCTGCGTGCGTCTGATTTCATGTGTGTGCCAATATCGGATAGCAGAGCTGAAAGAGTCCAGTAGATTATAGCTGAGGTTATTATTTATGTGATGAGGGTCCATAACAATTTCCTTAGACTCGACTATGCATCGCTCCACCTCGTCACAGCATATATGAAGGTTTGAGGTTGTTGTCCAGTTTATCTCATGTTGACGGCCTTCATCGTTTGTGTTAACCATTCACACGTATTTCTGTATATATATATATATATAAACAGTAAAATCCCTTTTTTACACTTTTCAGGGGACTGATGGAAAAAATTGTAAATAGCAGGAAATGTAAAAAAAGGCTAAAAGATGACTTACTGCTAGTATGCGAGTCTACATACTAGATTACCAAATTTAATAACTGAAAATAAATGAATTTACAATTACTCACATTTATCTATTTAAAAAAAATCTTTTAAGTGTTGATTGTTTTTGCTTTTCGTTTTTTTTGACATAGCCCCAGATTGCTTTGCATTGAGTTCAATGCTTGACCTGTTTTTTACTATCGTGTTCAAAGTGGACATGCAGAGTCCAAGATCTTTTGCTAAATGCACACGTTTTGACATGCCAATCTACACGTCGCAGAATTGCCATCTTTTCTTCTACCAAAATACATTTTCTATCTTTTTTCTCCATTGCGGTGGTGAATGATCCATGTTACTAACATGGATCATTCACCACCGCAACTTGAAAGCAACTTTCACACGCTAAATTAAGTAACAGAAATTCTGCAATATCAATTCGTACTGTGATTGAAAGATCATGGTATCGCACATCATTACATTACTGCTGCAAACATGCTAATCACCATGATTGCAGAAACGAAACTACAGCTGAAAGCAACACCAACTGGGAACAGAAATGCGCAGATTTCTGCAGAAATCGTTTCGAAAATCAGTATTGCCAACCAAGAAAAAAAACACAAATCACGGGAAATAACGTCCATGTCAGGTTGTTAATGGCGGGAAAACAATATATCGTAAGAATAGGCCTTAGAACGGGACCAATGGAAAATGACTTAAATTACAGGAAAACGTAAATTGCGAGAACGTAAAAACAGGGTTTTACTGTATATTGCTCTGTATAATGTTCCACAGAATTGTATAATTTTGAGCATATTTCCCATTGGTACCTTATATGCCTTTTCAAGCTCTACAAACAAATCCAGATTCTTTTAATACTTTCATAATTTCTCCTATTTGGTTCAAACCCAGCTCATTCTTTCCAAAGTTCTTCAAAAAATTTTTCTTTATCTCCTTGAAAGTATACTTACATAAATCTTACTGGAAACACTCAATACAGAAATCATAATTCTTATTCAAGTTTTATTCCCCCCCTACTTTATTAAATAATATATATCACTTTTATGTATAAATATATACATAAAACTATTTGACATTTTTACTATTGCTCATATTTGTTATTCTACAGAACATACTTGGATATGTACTGGAGGGTGGGGGGGATTAGCTGTTCTATCTCATAGAAGAGAATCAGTATCTATTCTCTCTGACTTGGTGAAAGCTAGTTGTATCAAACCTTAAGGCACTATTCTAAAATGTTGTTCAGTGAAGAATCCAAGATTCCTGTTTAGGATGAACAAATTTATTTTTTAAACATTCTTTTTACAAATGTGAGTTCTTAGATGAGTATGAAACCAAAACTTTTTTCTCTTTATTTAGATAGTCTGTTGCAATGAGATATTAAGATACAAGACTTGAATTTGGAACAAATATTTTGTTCATTTTATTTAAGAAAGTGACCAAAAATTTACAAGACTGTAAATTGTAAAAATTTATAAGTAAAAATCTACTGCTTTTATTAATACTTCTTCTAAATCTAGCCTACAAAGCACAGTATAACAATCTGTTATACAGTTGTAACGTAAAAATCCACCATTTTTACTTCTAAATCTAGCCTATACAGTACTATAACATTAGTACTATATAACAGCCCTGTTGAAAAGCCTCAGCCAAAAGTCTACACATCACTTCTATTCCCAAGAAATTCTCTACCACCTCTGTAGCTTTGTTGTAATCATTACAAATTTGAATGTAGTGAAATCATAATCAAATTCCTGATACATACCCTTGTGTGTGTGGGGGGGGGGGATACAGGATATTACAATAGTACTACATGAAAACATTACATTATTACTAACTTCCTATCAACAATGATCAGCATGTTATTTTCAACCACAAAATTAATTTAATAAGATAACTGAACTGGGTTTTATTGGTCAAAATTTGATACAACTAGTAACTGACTAGTTTCACCACATTAAATGGTGGCTTCATCTGGGTTTTGATGAACATACAAATATAAAATTAAAACAACAAGCTTTGATTATGAATTAATGCATAACTGAAAAAATACTAACTGCATAGGAACCATTACAAAATATAAATATGTGGAGCGTGGATATTAGCACATAGTCAGTCATTGTTCAGCAGGTGTGCCCTATAGTAAGCCGCAAAATTAAACTCTGATGTGTTGAGAGACCTTATAAGTGATTTCCAAATGCCACATAGGATCATCCCTTGGTTTACGTTCAGGGTACCTTGTGAACGGATTACCACTGTAGCTTTTTTTATGTTGCAGGAGCTGTAATCATCTATGTATGGCATAGAATTTTCATCCCATTCAATGTTGTGATGAGTGTTGGAAAAATAAAATGCCAATCCTGAACTATCCTCTCTGTTGTTGATGTCTCCAATGTGCTCCTTTTGTCTTATTTCTAGACTTCTTGAAGTTTTTCCTATATAATTAAGGCCACATTCATTACAAGACTTCCATTTCCATTCTTTTGCTGGTGTACTTTCACAAAAAATTGCCTAAGGTCTCACGACATCCGAGTAACCTTCAAACTGATTAGGACAGTATGGAATATGTTACACTCACCTAAAGACCACAACACCTTCAACAAAAACACCCTGGAGTTTACAACATCCTGTATTCTTGTGGCCTTAATTATATAGGACAAACTTCAAGAAGTCTAGAAATAAGACAAAAGGAGCACACTGGAGATGTCAACAACAGAGAGGACAGTTCAGGATTGGCATTCCATTTTTCCAACACTCATCACAACACTGAATGGGATAGAAGTTGTATGCCACACACCAGTGGCAGCCTGTGAAGTTTTAAGTGGGGGTGCTGCCTATACAAAATAATTAAAAAAAAATTATTTTTTTCCTAATTAGTAACCAATTTATTAATAAATACAGATTTATTAAACTAAATTTATTATAGTCTGACCAAGTGAAAAATAAACTTTCAATATCTTTCTCTAAATCCAGAGTAATTTAATAAAAAGGTGGCACACCGTTTGGCAGCTCCTATAGGAGGAGATGACCTTGCTAATGATTCTGCCTGGTATCTCCACTTGAGCCTGGCTCCCACTGAAGAGACCACAATAAAGGTCGAAACTAGTCTGGGTAGTGGCCCTTCCCTTAATGCATAACATTATACATATCCGCAAGGAGGTGTGTTTTGCATTATGGGAGATACTGAGATAGGAGTGTTGGTAGCTTGCTCCACCTTTGCAAGGAGTTGCCCGGTGTTGTACCACTTTACTCCAGTCCTGAAGATACTTTCAGGCGCAAACTTTGTTTGCACACACTTGGATAAAGGATTAAACTAAATTTATTATACTGTCACACACAGAAGATGATTAAAAGAAGCTACAGTGGTAATCCATTAACAAGGTATCCTGAACAGAAACCAGGGGATGATCCTATGTGATATTTGGAAATCACTTGTATGATCTCTCAACACATCAGAGTTTAATTTTGCAGGGTGTACCTGCTGAACAATGACTGACCATGTGCTAGCATCCACACTCCACGTATTTATATTGTGTAATGGTTCCTATGAATTCGGTATTTTTTTCAGTTATGCATTGATTCATAATCAAAGCTTGTTGTTTTAAGTTTATATCTGTATGTTCATCAAAATCCAGATGAAGCCACGAGTTACTTGGCAAAACTAGTCGGTTACTAGTTGCATCAAATTCTGACCAATAAAACCCCGTTCAGTTATCTTATTAAATTCCTATCAACAATTTTTCTCCAAATTAATCTGTTATCAGTCAGGACTCCAATATTATGAGATCTTATATTTCTGTCTTCTAAGGCACACATCTTATTGTATCAATCCACCAACAGCTTGGACTTCCCTTTGGGTGTTTTTTTCTTCCATCCTGAAAAAAAAAAAGACCATAAGGCCTGAGATTAGCTCTGCTAATCTCAGATGGAATCCTGTTAGCATTCCTGAATGCTAATAGCATCAAGTTCTTTCCTGATATCCTCATTTTTAATATGAAACTGCCATTGATGCCATCTGGTCACTCCCCCAATCTTTTTTTAGAAGAATCAAATCTAAGTCTTTGATCAAGTGTTTTATTTCTCACTCAGCTCTCAGAACCATAAGTTAAATTGATGTAGTTGACAAGCTTAGGTATTGGATGTTATTCAAAGAAAACTAAATTATAAAAGGATGTTTATAAATAGTCTTTATTTCAAACTAGATTTTCAGAGGCACAATGCCATATTACAGTTTACATGAATGGGTCTTTTTTACAGTTTACTGTTATCATGAATCAAGAGGTTTACAATAAAAAATGCAGCAGCTCCAATATGACAGTTCAACATACCAAATAGTAGATTATTTTTATTTATATGGGAACTCCATGGAGTCAAAAGACTCATCATGGGAGACATGTTATCCATTAACACAATACCTATCATACATCTCCTTAAATCTTTCACTGTTGAGGCACTCACAACCATCTCTGGCAATCCATTCTACTCATCCACCACAATCCCAAGAAAAGAACCTAGTCTGCATACCCTTATTAACCATATTCTTAGTTTCCAAGTGTGACTGCTTGTTTTCTCCCTACTCCTCATGTATTGAAAAATTTCTTCTGTGTCAATCTTATAGTATCACTTTAGTAATTTATTAGTTTCTATCATGCCCCTCTCCTCTGCCTGTCAGCTAATCTCTGCAACTCACATACCCTCAATCTATCCTCACAGGGAACATTTCACATACCTGTCACCAGCTTGGTCACTCTGAATCCTCTCTATCACCTTCCATTCCCCAAAAAATGCAAGTGACCAAATATGTGCACAGTAGTCAACATGTGGCTGAATCATAGCCTTATAAAGAGAGATAATAACCTTCCTCTCTTTACTTGTTAATGTGCTCCTCAGCATCCAAGTAATCCTCTGAGCTATTCTGCCAACTCTTGGAATATGTCTTCTGAACTGCAAATCTCTATCCACCATCACCCCAGATCCCTAGCCTCATCAATTTCCTGTAAACTAGTACCATCAATATGATATGAAGTGTGTGATCTTTTCATCCCAAAGTGAATTACCTTACATTTTACAACACTAAATTGACAACCATTGTTTTTTGCCCACAATATGAATTTATTTAAATCATCTTGTAAGATATCCACATTACCTTTATCAACTATTGCCCTCCTTAGTTTTGCAACATCAGCAAACAACTGAATTTCCCCTTCAAATCTTCTGCTATATCATTTAATATACAAATTAAAGAGTAGTGGTCCTAATACAGAGCCCTATGGCACTCCACTAGTCACCCTCATTTGGCTTGATTCCACTCCATTCCACCTTGTGATGTTTATCAGCTATCCCCCTATCCATTTCACCAGCTACATATTCATTCCTATTTGTTCCAACTTATGTAAATAGTTTTTCATGCAGTATTCTGCAAGTGCCTTTGTAAAGTCCAGCAGCATCAGGGTGTAGCAATTTCCTTTACCCAATCGTGCTGTCACCTTACTATAAAATGTGAATAAATTACTGAAAGCCATGCTGCCTCCTATAAAGTATCATATTCCTATCCGCCCATTTCTGAATTTTACTTTTAACTTTTCCAATACTTGAACCACCACTCCAGAGACACTAATCGGTCTGTAATTTGCTACTTCTGTCTTGGAGCCACCTTTACCTAATGGAACTATCCTATCGTCTTTCAACTCCCTTGGAATCTTGCCAGAGCTGAGACTTAGATTAAATAACTTCGCCAGAGGCACTGCCAGTTCACCTGCACATTCTTGTAGCACATAAGCAGACATCGTTCAGGCCCACTGCTGTATTCACATTGATATTTTTCAATATACTGAGTAACCTCCAGTTCACCTACCTAAATGCTCACATCAGTCTCTACAAAGTTACCACCTGAATATACCCTTGCAAAGTGATCACTTAGTAACTGAACTATTTCTTATGCTTCTGTCACTTTCCTGCTATCAGCACTTAATAAGGTTATCTTTCCATGATCATTCTTTCTCTTACTTGCTATGTAGCTAAAAAACTCTTTTGGGTTTACTTTGGCCTGCTTAGCTAATTTTCTCTTGAAATATGATTTAGCCTTCCTTACCATACTAGTTACCCTTCTTGGTTGTGCTTTATACTGCTCATGGGCATGCTCACCACTTGTTGTTTACATTTCTTTCACAATGCTGTCTTTTTTCAGCTCCTGCTTTATATTGCTAGTTATCCACTTAATCCCTATTCAGTTTATCCTGACTCTGATACTTCATTGCTCAAACAAACCTTGATCACTTCCCATGCACTAATGACATTCATTCCATGTAGTTTCTTATGTCATGGCACTGCTCCAAGTTGCTTCTAAGTTGTCATAATCAACAGCTTTGTAGTTCCACATAAACCCTTTCTTGAAATTTCCACATGTTGTGCAACCTCCTAGAACAAGACTGCATGGTCACTTTCTCTGACTGGACAAGAGTTGTAACTGCAGTTATACATAAATGTTCTGATGTTAGTACCATATCCAACACTTTCAAATCCCTGGTCCCTTCCATCATGTGCTGTTTCAGGTAATTATCCTTTAATAAATGTATAAATTCCATTTTGCCATGTGCCCTTTCCTCCTTCCAATCTATATCACCTTAGTCGAAGTTTCCCTTGATAACTGCTCAGCCTGCACTCATTGTGCTAATCTGCTGATGCATGTCGTCCACATTTTCTTCTGGACCCCCAGGTCTATAGTGAACCATTTCCATCAGATCTATTATCTTCCTTAACTTCTATTTTTGTTGGTTGAACTTCTTCAGCTATCATTAATAATACTCCCCCCCCCCCTATTTCTTCCATCTTCTCTGAAAATACAATATCCATTATATTCTAGCTCTGTAACTACATCAATCTCTGACAACCAGGTCTTGTTGATGACAATAATTTTTGGCCAAGTCGAGCTAACCAATGCTAAAAACTCCTCTCCTTTATTTCTGATATCTCAAAAGGAATAAAAGTTCATAAATTATTGAAGAGTTACTTTTTGGCCCAAAGAAGAAATCATTATCAAATTACAACCTGTTCATGTTAAACCACCCCATATTTATGGGGTACTTAAAATCTATAAGTCCAATACTCCCCTATGCCCTATAGTCGATAGTATTATTATTATTATGTGACACCTCCAAGGAGTCCAAATTGTAAACTTGCTCAATAGTTAGCTAAGTCACTTGCACCCTCTCACTGGTCCTCTACTTTTATAAAAAAATTCTGTACCACTAACAGACATTCTTGATTTAATAAAGCCCCCCCCCCCCAACATCTTTGAATTATTCAAATTTATAACTAAAAAATTCACACGTATTATATTCACACATATTATAACTAAAAAATTCACATGTATACCACAGCAATTAAATTTTAATAATGTGTAGCTATTTTGTCTTAAGACATCATTAGTACATTTATTACAAACAATACTAAGAATTACATACAAAGGAACAGTTAGTGTGCATGCTTACATTGGAATCCCTGTATGCATACAGTAGCATGTTTGAGGACTTAAAAATAAATAAAAATTAATTTGGCTGTAATTAAAATATATCTGATGAATTTATTTTATACAATTGAGGATAATAATTTCCCAGACTTTTAGGATAGTAAGACAGTTATTATGGCTTAGATTGGGTCTGTGATGTAAGGCTTAAGAACTTTCTTTATATAAATGCTTGTTTATATAAGGATCTATTTAGTAGCTTGGTGTTTTTCCATTGGATCCTATGGTTAGGGTTTTAAACTCCATGTTGTGTGAAGCCAGATTTGTGCGGTTTGATGTTCAGATATGCTTTTACTTATAAATCTTCCTGTTTGTCTGTAGTAAGACATCTTACAAGAACATGGAACTTCATATATGCCAGGTAGCATCATAGGTGAGAGTTCGTCTTTTTGGGTTAAGAACACAATTTAGTTGACTAAATCCCAAATTGCCAGCCCATCTTTATTTGTTCAGTACTCAGGTAATGGGATGCTTCCCAAGAAGGTAAGTATTGGACATCAGATCAGAAATCCTGGTTGGTTCTTCCTTAAAAGGCTATGTGGAGGTTTCCTAGTGATCCTTAAGCATCTCAAGTGTATAGTTGGAATAATATTGCTTTAGCAATATTATTCCATTTTCCCACCAGACATGGAGTCAAAAGGTGAAGTGAATCTACTTAACTGATTTCCTGTAGCTTCTATGAGTATCTTCATGTCATATTGTTCATACTGTCGCACCTTAACCCCCCCCTCCCTCTAGCTACAGAAAAATTAGCAATCTGCTTTACAACTTTATGCTTAATATTTCTAATCTTTACGTGTATATCCAACTGTTTTATTCCTCCTGCCTTTCACAAATATTTATATTTATTAACAATGAGGTCTAGAAAATACCTTTAAAGATAATACTTGCAAGACACTTCTGCATACACTAGAACCTTTAACTTGATATGAAATGTATAAGATAAAATGCTTTTGATCTATCTAGTATGTTATAGATACTTACTATTTTTTTTCATCTTGTGTTGGATTTTTATCACCTTGTAAAGGAATTTCTTGAATTGGCAAAGGATCAGCTCTATAATTAGGAAAAGTTTCCCAAGGTCCAACCAAATCAAACTTTCTGAATTCCTGAGTTAACTCTAAGGGCTCAACTACCACCCGTTTTACTTCATCATCATAGCGAACCTGAAAAGCAATACATATATTTATTCAAAAATTAAAAAAAAAAAAAAAAAAATTTTTTTTAACCTAAAGTACCTACATATCAGTTCAATAAAAATGCTAAATCAATGAGCCTAAAATTTTTAAACCATTATTTTGCAACTTTATTTGTATGCATTTACTAATCACACTCATACCAGTTGCATGTAACAGCTCAAATGTTTTTTCGTTACTAGCCATTTCATTAAGCCAGTGGTTCTTAACCGGTGTTCCCCGGAACACTTGTATTCCGCCAGTGGAAGATGTCACATGACACAGTTCTGAGTGTAATTGGCTAGTCTGAATAAAAATGTCGAGGGAATTATTTCCATTATAACAGAACAATTAACAACATTGGAAGAAAAAATTTCAAGTAACTTTCCTTCCTTAAATACACACAATTATTACTGGATACGAAATCCATTTGGCACAGTTAATACATCGAGTTGTGAATTTTCATTATAAGAACAACAATTAGTTACTTTGTCAATGGATGGTATCTAAAATTGAAATTCTCTGAAATAATTCTTGAGGAATTTTGGCTTTTTGTGCAAGCCAAATACCCAGCTCTCTCTCTACAAGGGCACTGAAAATTTTGTTACAGTTTTCAACATCATGTTTGTGTGAGCTCGGTTCCTTATTAACCCATGTAAAAACTAAAAAGCATGAAAGACTTACACAAAGAGATGAGGATAGCTTTTTAACACATACACTACTCAAAACAATTAGAGGATATTTTAGTCTCTGTCAGATAATTATAATTTCTGCAAATAATTATAACTATTGGGTACTTTATACATGAATAAATATTTCTTACTTATGAAGAGGGTGCAATTGATGAGATATTGTTCAAATAATCAATATTTATTACAAATTTAACAAATTACACATTTTAGCGTGAAATAATTTTAACAAGAATAACAACAAAAATATCCCCTAATTGTTTTGAGCAGTATATTAGACCTGATATTGCTGAAATCTGCAAAAGTCGACAAGCTCAAGTATCACATTAAAATAAGTTCCATTTTTATAAAAGGTAAGTCCATGCATATTTTTATTGTTAGTTTTATGACTTTAATGCTTTTGGTGTTACCCAAATTTTTCTTCTAATCAAAAGTGTTCCGCGACTTTGAAAAGGTTAAGAACCACTGCATTAAGCACACGCTAATATATATATATCTTTTTAACTGAATGAAAGTTTTGTAGATCTTAAGATTTAAATTAATGTTTAAACAAATAATTAGCATTACTGAATTATCTTTTCTCCTTCATCAAAATCTTTGTGTGACACATCTGTCAATGGGATCAATGCTATTCTAAATGAAATTCATCACTTCCTGAGAAGTGTCCTCAACAGCAGTACAGAATAACTAATATACCACACAATTAAGTTTATATTATTGTTAGTTTCCTAGTAATAAGTGTCAAAGATTCAAAGATGATTAGGGGGAGGAGTATAAAGGACTTCCCATTGAAAGTCTTCCAGAAATCTATTAATATTTATGAAAAGCTTTGGAAATTCTTTCATTAGCCAATCCAAAGCCTACTATGTTGCCAACATATTTTTATTGTCTGGAGCTGTGATATTTCTGATTTAAATAACTTTCCAATTTCACTTGACTCATGCCACACAAAAATTCAATCTATTTTGGAATTGCAGAATGAAGGTCGGTTACCATTTCTTGATACCTTTATTTCAAGAACAGCTGAGAATGGATTATCATTAGACTTTTAATGGGAAGTCCTTTATACTCCTCAATTACTATCTGTTATAACAACTAAGTATTATTTATGTATTAAGTAACAATTAAGTATTAAAAAAAAAAGTGGTCTCCATCTTTTAAGATGGAGACCACTCTTTTTTAAAGTAGAAAAAGTAACTCCAGTTTCTACACAGCCAGTTTGTCCTCAATGAGTATTCAAGAAAATTAGTCCACAAAATAGGATTTTATAATCCTCCCAAGCCAAGTCTTGATATTCATTATAGAGACCTCACTTCGATCCCTTACATTGGAAATCTGTCTATTAAAATCACTAACCACCCTAAAATTCATAACCTCAGAGTAGTCATCATATTCTTATCATATGAAGCTGTCAATCTCCAAAGGATAGTAATCCCTTCTGAAAATATCCATGAGGCTCAAGAATTCCATATTCTTATGATTTTCCCTACACAGGTCAGATTTGAATTTTCAAAATAAGAAAGAAGGAATATCTCAGCAATATAGCATATAACAGAAAGGGAAAAGTTAGAGCTATCTTACCACTCTTCTAACACACACACACACCACCACAAATGGGACAAAGCCTCTATGCCATATCTTGGAGGGAAAAAAAAAACCTGTTGCTTGTTCAGATTACAGAATCCAGTCAGTGCCCCCATCATTCATTCATATGGTTCTTCAAACTAAAACCAAGGACTTATCCTGAATGATGTCTGGAAATTCTTGAGTCTCACACTTAACATACCTAACTTCAAAAAATAACACTTGCCAAACTTCTAGATCCTAGTGTTTTGATTGTTAATACTATAATGCCTTCTCTCAGCTTTTTAAGATAATTTGTACTTCCCTTATCATCATTGTTTATTTTTCACCTGGAAACTTGGTTTTTTTGTCCCTCAGAACAGGCAAACCGGCCAACACATGAATTTACAGTCATAAAATACATACTTAATCCCTCACTAGAAGGGCTCAACCAGTCTTAAGGGACAGTCGAGGCATGGGGTGGGGGAACCCCATATGAATAAATAAATTATGTTACTTAAGTATAAAGAGCTA
The DNA here is from genome assembly GCF_054136105.1 of Typopeltis vanoorti. NCBI lineage: Eukaryota > Metazoa > Arthropoda > Arachnida > Uropygi > Thelyphonidae > Typopeltis > Typopeltis vanoorti. The sequence continues at coordinate 91,019,141 of NC_143566.1, forward strand.
ATAAGCTTCATTTCGGCAATGAAAACATTACTTAAAATTCCCCCACCTTTGCAACGAGTTGTCCGGTACTGTACTACGTACTAGGATCACTTGCATTGGCTAACGCTAGTGTCGCCGATACTTTATAGTTTACTATATTCGGCAAGAAACTCTCTGATTCCTATCTTTGAGTTTCTTATTCGGTTTTAAAACTATGTGGGATCTAATATCCCCTTATTTTAAGTAAAATAAATTATGTTTATTTACCCTGATGATGCCACTTGATCCCTGTGATGAAACTAGTCTGTGTTCTTTGTATGTTTTTTGTTTGTTAACCAATATAAAACTGAATTTGTTTAATAACTACTAGTGGTTGTAGTTATTAAACCGTCAAAACAACATTGGATATTTATTACCCTTTTTATTAATAGTTTTTGATGTTGAAATGAAACCTTTAGCCTCTTTTCTTTAGTACTTATGTTTTGCATAACTAAGATTTCATTTACAGCAAATACAACTGTCAGCCATTTGGCCCTCAAAAGATTTCTGCACTGTCTCCTGCAAAAAACAACCTTGAAAACAAGTCTGAAACAGCTGTCAGTTAAACTACAATCAAAAGCGATAAAAAAAAAAAAAAATGAGTTCCTTGGTAAAACAGTGCAATACCAAGGCAACTATCATACCAAAGGCTGTATTCTCATAATCACTTTGCCTCTTTTGAAACAAGTTTTGAGGTTAAAGGTTTTGTCATTTGGCAATAAAACAAAACTGCATATTTATCATTCTTTCTGTTAATAATGTATCGACAAACTAGTTTTTCTTCCAAATTAACCTGATATTTATCAAATCTAAAGGCATTATTAATTGCATCAGTCCATCTGAATCTTAGTTTTCCTTTACGTCTTGTTCTCCCCCCTCCCCCCTTCCACCTCCATTCTCTTTTAAGTAACCATATCTTATGAGAGTGGCCTGAAAAGTTCTCAGCCTAACAATGAAAAAACGAATTTATAATTTCAAAATTATTTTTATTTTTCAACATAATCTTCCTTAAGACTAATACATTTATTCCAGCGATGCTCCAGAGCCATTATCCCGTCCCTGTAGTGGTTCTCAGTAAGATCTGCAAAATACCCCTCTACAGATGCAATCACCTCTTGCTTCGAAGAAAAACGCTGACCAGCAAGGAAGAGTTTTAGTTTTGGGAAGAGATAGAAGTCAGAGGGAGCCAAATCTGGGGAATAGGGTGGATGTTCCAACAATTCATAGTGCAGATGCATTGTTCTGATGAAAGATGATTTTTTTCTTCTGCAAACCAGGCCTTTTCTCATGAATTTTTTCGTCTAGTCTGGTTAAATCAGAATAATATTTCCCGGTTATTGTTTTACCCTTTTCAAGATAATTAATAAACAAAATGCCTTTAGCATCCCAAAACACCGAATGCCATGACCTTTCCTGCTAATGGAACCAACTTTGTCTTCTTTGGCGCTGAACAACCAGCTTCAGTCCACTGCTTTGACTGCTGATTAGATACTGGTGTGTAATGGTGAATCCAAGTCTCTAAGCACTGTTCAGAGATTTTCATGCGAGTGCGTTTTTGATCTGCTGTGAGCAATCGTGGCACCCATCTTGAGCAAAGCTTTTTCATTTGCAATTCTTCATGCAAAATATATCCTACGCATTCTTTTGAAATGCCTATAGTCTCAGTAATTTCATGCACTTTGACTCGCCGGGCATCCAATACCATATTGTGCACTTGATCAACGAGTTCTGGTGTTGTTACATTTTTTGGACGTCCTTCCCGTGGATCATCTTCAAGGCTAGTGCAGCCAAGTTTAAACTCAGCAGCCCATTTCTTAATTGTCGAAAATGAAGGAGAAGAGCACCAATAAACTTTTATGAACTTCGAATGAATTTCTTTTGCCATTAAACCGTCTCATACAAAGAATTTTATAACCGCATGATACTCAATTTTATCCATTTCAAGGGATACAGACTTTTGCTTCAGACAGCTGTATAAAACAAACTACTTGATAGAATGACTTGCAATTTCACTCAGATGTTTATGATGTACAAACTTAGAAAAAAAAAATCTTTCCAATAGTGTTGCCATCTATGGTCGAGGCCGAGAACTTTTCAGACCATCCACATAGATTAACTCAGCTCACACATTTGTGAACGCTCACATTAAGTTCACTTCTAATATCTTTGTTACTAATAGGATTTTACCACTGATGCTATCTCTTCACTATCACAAATTAATAAATTTAGTCTATATTAGAATGCTACTAGAATTAGTCTATATTAATTTATTCAAATGGATCTTCATCATCCCATCTTTTCTTATTCTCTTTATCCATATTTAATTTATCTTCACTCAAAACTGTAAAATGATGAGGCAGAAACATTCTCAGTGGAGAGCCTATAGAGGCTTTCCAGTGAGAATGTTTCAGCCTCATTTTATTATTTTCATTTTCTATTGTTTTTTTTTTCATACTCAGTTCTTAATAGCAACTATTTAATTTAGTTAAAGAATGTCCTGAAGATTTGTGTTAATTTATTCAGGAGTATAAGACCCCTGCATAAAGTAAAAGCTGAATTTAATATAATTTCACTCAGAAAGTACTGTATATATAGCAATAATAGTAATAATTGAAGGCCATATAAAATGATGAATAAGTAAAGACAGCAGGCACCGTTGCCTTATACTTGATTTTACATTAAATCATATTGTCTCCAAAATCTCAACATCAAGGGCTCTTTTCTCTTGACACCTTATATGCTTTTTCCAGATTACAAAACCTACATAGATTTGCTTGTTACATCTCCATGATTTGAGTGTTTGTCTTAAAGTAAAAAATCCAGTCATACAATCCCTATTTGTCCTGAATCCAGCTTGTTCTTCCCTAATTTTCTCTTCAAAATTTTTTTGTAGTTCTCCAATATATTTGAATAAATTACTTTTGAACAATCAGTAGGGGAATTTTTGAAATTCATCCATTCAATTTCATCATCAAAAAGATTACTTACATGGAGAAAAATTTAATTCACAGAATTTCTCGAAGAAGAGGTAGCAGCAAGTGCAATGTTAAATACGTCAGTTTGAAAGATATTACAAAATGGGCACTCATTTGTTGAAGAACCTCTTTTATATCTGTCACCCTCACACACACACACCATCTGAATTCAGTAGAGTTATTCTTTCATATTCATTTTTTACTTTACTCGCAGTATAATGATAAACGCAAAACATACTTCAACATAGATTCTGACCACAGACTCCTCAGAGCCATTATAAGAATAGACCACACAAAAGAACAACATATCAGGGCAACATCAAACCATAAAAGACAACCCAAACAAATAGACTACCACAAGTTCAGGAAGTACATAGAAGAGACCGAATGGGCTATTAAAAACTGTTACATAAATGATGACTATATTGACTTTATTAACAAATTCAACGAGTGCAAGAAAAAAATCAGAAATTCCTCTGAAACAAAAGAAAAGACAATGACTCTCACCTCAAACTATAGAACTACTGCCAAAGAGAAAAGAACTGAAGAAATCTGAAGAAAATTTTCTAGAATACAAAATTATCTGTAAGTTACTAAGGAAAAGAATTCCAGAAGACTACAAAGTTTTCAGGATACAAAAATTAAGAGAAGCAGTGCAGGCAAAAACCAGCCTGAAAAAAATATAGAAAAACATACTAATAGAAAAAGGATAGAAGAAATGCAACTAAGCACCAAGTTTCAGAACCTATCATTCCAAAACTAAGCAATATATCAGATGTACTTCCAGAAGAAATAGAACATGCCCTTAAGAAAATGAGTAAAGGTAAAGCCTCAGGACTTGATCATGTTAAGGCTGAAGAAATCCAACAAGGTGGACCAATTATTTTCAAAGCCTTGGCTGCCAGATTCACGTGGTACTTCAAAGAAAGAAAGATTCCAGAGGAATGGAAAACAACCTCAAAAACCATACCTCTATTCAAAAAAGGGAACAAGGAAGACATAAAAACCTATCATCCAATCTGTCTACTCTTTCACATATATAAGATCATGAACAAAGTAATACTGAACAGAATCCAAAACACTCTAGAAGACAACTCCAGCAGAGAGCAGGCAGGATTCAGAAGAGGCTTCTCCACAATAGATCATATCCAGGTCATTTCACAACTAACAGAAAAATGCAGAGAATACCGAATCCCTCTATGTTTCCTCTTTATTGATTTTAAAAAAGCATTTGATACCATAGAACACAATGCAGTCATCAGTGTCTTACTGGAAATAAATGTGGACCCTACTTATATCTACATGATAAAAGAAATTAACAAAAATCACGACCACACAAATAACCCTATTTGATCAACCTATAAATATAGATATAAAGAGAGGGGTCCACCAAGGTGATGTGATCTCCCGAAATCTATTTACCAACACTTTAGAATGCATTCTGAAAAAAAAAATAGACCTAAACAGAGGAATAAGCAAAGATGGTGAAAAGCTACAAATTCTTATGTTTGCCGATGATCTAGTACTGATATCCAACAACCCAAAAGACCTAGAAGAAATGGGCAAAAAAGTATACACAAACAGCAGTAAGATAGGCTTAGAAATGAATCTAGAAAAAACAAAATGGATCAAAAACATCTACACAAGTGACAGTCACCTATGTATTGATAACATCCCTATAGAACAAGTTGACTCATACAGGTACTTAGGACAAACAATAAAAATGAATAACGATTTATCTGAAGAACTAGCAAAAAAGAAAGAAAGCTGAATGGCTATTATTCAACAGACTAAAAGAAACACTTAATCCAAATCCTGACATCTCTCCGAAGGCAAAACTATTTAATAGTGATATTCTACCATCACTCACATATGGATCAGAAACATGGAACACGACAAGAAAAGAAGAAGAGACTCTCAGAATAACTCAATGTGCAATAGAATGCAGGATTTGTATCAGCAGCAGAATGGAACATGTTAGAAACACGGAACTAAGAAAGAGATAAGCCATAAAAGATGTGGTAACTGCAGTACATGAAAGCAAGATGAGATGGGCAGGTCACATAGCCAGACTCAGCGATAACAGATGGACATATAGAATACTCAACTGGCAACCAAGAATAAAGAGAAAACCAGAAAGACCACCTAAAAGATGGGAAGATCCACTAGTGAAATCTATGGGTATAACATGGAAGAGAGAGGCTCAAGATAGAGATCGTTGGAGGTATCTTTGTGACCCACTCATGGAGAAATCCTGAGTGAAACATGGGTCCATCAAGATAATCATGATAAAATTCTCTGGGATTGTCTTTAGCTGGCAGAGCCAGTTTCTTTTTTATACTGTGACAATGTCCATACAACAGTTGTGACTCTTCTAGCCTGTTATAATTTACATAATCGACATCATCCTTATGAACATGGTATCCCTTCCACATTATCCTTTTCTTACAAATCTCTTGCTTGATAAGATTACACATCCATTTCACTCCTAGTCTATTTATTCTTCGAACTCTAGGAACACATTCTAACGTTGCACCATTTAAGTATTTTTTAAACACTGCCCATGTACTGTGGATATCCTTCCCATCCAACAATTGATACCATGACACAGAATCCAGCATATTTCTCAGCTGGTCATAACTTCCTGCTCTGTAGTTCAGCTTGTAACCTTTTCTTAATGGAATATTTATAAACTTAGCCACTTTCCAAGTGAGCATAGCATAGTTACTGTCACCAAACCAGCATGTCTCTAACTAAAACTCCCCTCTGACACTATAATCAACTCTAACACTCTTTGACCTTGAGTTCCTTCTGTCACATGCTGTTTGAAGAAGTCTTGCAACAGCTCAATAATTTCAGTTTCATTCTTCTCATAAGATTTTACTGCTACTCAATCAATGCTTGGATAATTATAGTCCCCATTATGATTACTCTTTTTGTACACATCGTCTTTATTTAATGATGCATTTTTCCTTGCTAGTAACTGATCCACTAAGTCTGTAACAACACCCAACTATGTATTTGATCTTGTTAACCTCCACCTCACACCAGATGGCGTCAAACTCACTGCCAGATGAAAAACTGTTACTAGTGTTACAATCATAGGTCTTAACACTAACTGGATTCAAGTCATTCAATATCATTATCAACATGCCCCCTCTCCTCCTATCCTGTCTATGCTTCCTAAAAATACTCTACCCTTAATACAGTTCATATGCTTCTGATGGCCATGTCTCATGCCTACAATCTGAGGTACTGATGTACTGACCAAGGCAACAAACTATATCCCTAGTATTCGTGTACGTACATCATAATAAGCTACCTGCATGTTTTTTTATATACTCTTGTCCATGTGACACAGTTGGACAACTTGCAGATCTCTGTTCTTATCTAGTGTTTTATTTGTGCAAACATCTTTGCATATGTTTAATGGGTCCAAACTGAATCTAAAGTCCAAGTCCAAACTGAATCTTGGGGTGCTTAAGGGTCAAAGCTGTATAACTGAGAGGAGACCTCCACGTAGCCTTTAAAGGAATGCGGAGAACCGACCAGGGCTTCTGACCTAATGTCCAATCCTCACCTTCTCGTGGTGCACCCTGTTGGGTATCTACTTTGATACTGAACGAACGAGGATGGGCTGGCAATTTGGGATTTAGCCGACCAAATTGTATTCTTATTGGTTAAACCAAAATAAAAAATGATGGTACAACATGACAAAATTTCATGCCGGCTGGGGCGTCGCCCGGTTAAACAAGGCCCCCGTTGTTTTCGCCAGGGAACCAGGGCGAACAGCGAAAAGTCAGCTACTGGAACAAATCTGAAAACAAACCCCAACTCAACATCACCAGAGTTAAAGATCGGTACTATCAACGTAAGAAGCCTGAATGGCAAAGAAATGGAGCTAGCTGAGGAATTAGATAAGTACCAGATCGACATAATAGGGGTGACTGAAACAAAAAAGACCAAAACTGGTGAGATCTTTCTGAGCAATAAATACAAAATGTTATATTCAGGCAATGACAATCAAGGAAAAGGAGGAGTAGCCATAGTATTCAACACAAAATACGAGGCTAATCTTCTTGAATGGCAGTCAGTCTCAAGTAGAGTAATGTGGGCAAATATGAGAATGGGGAACTGGACAATGAGACTTATTTGTGCCTATGGTCCCACAGAAGGTTCTACTAAGGTAGAAGTGGAGGAATTTTTTTTTGAGGCTTTAGAAAAAGCAACTGACACAATGAAAAAGGAAAAGTTGGTCCTTGTTGGGGATCTAAATAGCAGAGTAGGAAATGATTGTGAGACATACAAAAATATTTTGGGAAAATTTGGAGAAAAGAGCAAAGCTAATAATAATGGCAAATACCTGTTGGATTTCTGCTCAGGACATGGACTGGTTATTACTAACACCATGTTCCAACATAAAAATGTGCACAAATTCACATGGAGAGAAGAGGCTAGGAATAAGAAAAGTCTCATTGACTATGTTATTGTTGATAGTGATGTTTTCTCCCTGGTGCAGGACACCAGAGTGTACAGAGGATTTGAAATTGAAAGTGATCACTATTTAGTCTTGAGCAGGATAAAATTGAATTTCATATTGAAAAGAATAACATGTAAGAAAGTTTTAAAGCGAATGAAAGTTGAGCAGCTCTCAGATGTGAACTGTAGACTAAAATACAGAAATATTATTGAAAAGAAAATGAAAGAGTTTGAGAACAGGAATCAAACCTTGGAGATTCAGTGGCAAACTCTGAAGGAAACATTGATTGATTCTGCCAGAGAGGCATGTGGTGAGGTTGTGTGCAAGGATAAAAAAATCAGAACTCCCTGGTGGACACAGGAAGTTAAAGAGGCAGTGAAGGAAAAGAAGAAAGCATATCAAAAGTTCCTGGCAAATAAGTCAGCTTTTACTCTTACAGAATACAGAGACAAATGTAAGAAAGCTAAACAGTGTGTAAAACTAGCTAAACAAAAGTCATGGGAGGACTTTGGCGAGAATATAGAAAATAAATATCAAGAAGGTGGCAAAATATTCTGGAGGTTGTTGAAGAAGCTTAGGAATGGAGGAAAGAGTGCTGTAAAAGGAATTAGAGATGATAAAGGTGAAATGAAAACAGGAGAAAAAGATATCCTTGAAGTATGGAGTAATTACTTTGAAAAACTGCTAAATGAAACAAGCAGTGATGACAGCACAGTGATAAAAAACACTGACCAGGCATGCAGTCAGGAATACATATCCATACTTGAAGTAGAAAAAGCCATCAAAGGCTTGAAATGTGGAAAGGCAGCAGGAGTAGATGATATTCGACCAGAAATGCTGAAGTATGGTGGTATAAGAGTCTTACAGTGGTTGCACTGCATAGTTCAGAAAGCCTGGACAGAGGGACGAATTCCCGATGATTGGAGTAGAGCTCTCATAGTACCCATATATAAAAAGGGAAATAAAACTGAATGTGAGAATTACAGAGGTATTTCCCTACTGAGTGTTCCTGGCAAGATCTATGCAAGTATACTTGAGAAACGGTTGAGAAGAATTGTGGAAGAAAAGCTTGGTGAAGAACAAGCTGGATTCAGGCCAAATAGAGGCTGTCAGGATCAGATCTTCACTTTACGACAAATAGTCGAGAAAGCATGGGAATATAACAAAGATCTGTATTTAAGTTTTGTCGATTTGGAAAAGGCATATGACAAGGTGCCAAGAGAGAAGCTATTCAATATGCTGCAGTTATATGGTGTCAATGCGGCATTATATCAAGCAATACTTAGTCTTTATTTGAGTTGTGAGTCAGCAGTTAGAATTGAAGGAAGTACAGGAAGATGGTTTAATGTTAAATCTGGTGTGAGACAAGGATGTACATTATCCCCTCTGTTATTCATTATCTATATGGATCACATTATGAAGGAATGTGGTATTAAACCTGATATCAAAATTGGAGATGTTAATGTCAGCTCTTTGCTTTATGCGGATGATGTTATACTTCTAAATAAATCCGCTACAAGTCTGCAAGATTCTCTGACTAAATTGAATAGCTGTTGTAATAGATATGGTATGAAGGTCAGCAATAAAAAGACAAAGACAATGAAAATAGGCAGAATCATTGAAAATGTCAACTGTGTTGTGAATGGAGAACCTGTGGAACAAGTAAAACATTTCAGCTACTTAGGCACAATTTTTACTGAAGATGGTAAAATAAATATAGAAATAGACAACAGAATCAGCAAAGCTGGTATCGTGGGAAGTCAATTGAATAAATTCATATGGAATAAGAAAGAAATTAATCGGAACACTAAATTAGCTGTATACAAGACTGTGTTCAAACCAATTTTAACTTATGGATCTGAGAGCTGGGTCAGAAGTAAAACACTTGACCAAAGACTAGAGACCGCAGATATGAGAGTCCTGAGAAAGATTAGAGGCGTGAACAGATGGCATCAATGGCAATATCATATTAAAAATGAGGATATTAGGAAAGAACTTGACATTGTCAGCATCCAGGAATGCGTTAGCAGAGCTAATCTCAGATGGTATGGTCACTTAAATAGAATGGGAGAGGAAAGATTAGCAAAACAAGTGTTCTCTGCCAGGTTGGCAGGAAAACGACCCAGAGGAAGACCAAGATATAGGTGGATTGATACGGTACAAAGTGCCTTAGACGATAGAAATATAAGATCTGATAATGTTGGAGTCTTGACAAGTAACAGACTGATTTGGAGGAAAATTGTAGATAGGAAGTTAGTAATGATGTAATTTTTTCATGTAGTACTGTCATATCCTGTACACCCCTTGAGGGTACATAGCAGGAATTTGATGATGATGATGATGAACTGAATCTAAATCATTCTCTCCAATAATAATTTCCATTATTAACAGAGTTGCATAAGATCATCGCTCTTTCACACAGATTCTCACCATTCCTCCTATCATAATTTAGTTTTATTGACTCTCTGAGTTAAGAGTAAATGATTGTTATAATATAATGAATTATTAGATCACTAGATTATAACAATCATCTGGTGATCACAGCATTAAAATATAAGAAATTCAAACACAATTATAATAACTTTTAATGAGTAAAAAAATCTGGATTTGACTAAATATCAAAATCTTTATTCAAGTATTCCTTGAGTTTCAAATCATATAAGTTAAACAAATGATTATAAATGATTACAAATATTAAGAAATAAATTAAATTAATTCAAAATAAACTGAACAATTATCATGAATGACGAAAATGTATAAAATGTACATTTAAGATAAAAATCTTGCAACCTATTCACATAAATCTTGTTATTAAAAAATCTTAATTCTTACATATGCTATAACAATATATTTTGGGATAATTTACCTCTACATATCCACTAAGAGGAAAGTCTTTTCTAAATGGATGGCCCTCAAATCCATAATCTGTTAGAATTCTTCTAAGATCAGGATGATTAGCAAAGAAAACGCCAAACATATCCCATATCTTCGGAATAAAAAATTTCATAGGAAATTTTACTAGGCATATATGCTTGTTCATGTAATTTACAAAACTGTATTTTCTACAAAAAATTGACAACATATGACTGAACAATTTCAGTGAAATTATTTACACTGGGTCTGTATAATTCATTATAAAGTTTAATAGAATCAATACAGTACATAGAAATAATTAAGCAACACATTTAAATAATCCTATATTTCAATCTCAGTTACAGCCGTTGTCAGGGGAACAATATTAAAATTGCAAAATCACATAGAAAATTGCACAAAACAATAAGTGGAAAAGATTACTGAAAGCCTCAAGTCCTACAAGAGGCACCCTGTATAGATGCTGCTGGCTAGCCTTAGCTGTGGTTAGGCAGGAGATCTACGAATTAAACTTTTCCCAAATCTTGGGAAGTTTAATATAATCATATTTATTAATATTAGGTTGATTTTTTTAATACAGACTCAGTGTTATTTGTTGCAATGAAGCATAGTAGTTTTCTTTCATTTGATTCTGTGCAAAGTATCTAAGGCATGGTCAGCTATACCTGACTGATACCATACTATCGTGACATGTTCTTATGTTCTTCTAGGTATATATTAGTAGATCTCCGAGTCTGACCATAACATGATAAGTTGCAGGGACAAGGAACTTTGTAAACACATGGAACAGAGACAGGAGATAGAAGATCCTTGTGAGAGCAGAAGAGGGTAGCCAGCTTCAGACAAGGTTTGAACGCAGCATAGATATTGTACTTTTTTTTTTTTTAAATTTTATTTCAGAATTCTGGCTATTTTTTCCAAGATGCTCCAGATAGAAAGAACAATGATAACATTACTGTAGTCAGCATGTTGAAGGATGTGAGGAACAATTTGTTGATATTTTTGGCATTGCAACCATTGGACAAGAAAGTCTGGTAAATAAACGAGAGTTCAGCTGTAAGTTCAGCCTAGGTAGAACAGAGATTTGAATGAAACTTCATTCAATTTCTACATGTGTTGTGAGTGAAATTAATAGTGTTAAAAATTATAACTTTTCTCTTTGGCAAACTAGCAAGCAAACACATAAGCAATTATTAATTTTTGTTATTCAAAGGAACCATGAATTTAATTTTGAATTTATGGTTCCTTTGATTCTTTCAGTGAATAATTCCAATAAACACTTATTCATTTTTATATCATTAAAGATAATAATTTAAAAGATATATTTTATACATTAGTTCTTACACACACAGTATAAATAGAGATTTAGTAAGTATTACAAATGTTCAGCTACCAAGAGATCTATCTGCTGAAAGTACGATTTTTTACATTAATTACGACCACAAAATAGTATAAACCTAAAAACGTAAGGGCGGTGGATGGACTAAGGAGCTATTACATTCTCTTTGTTAGGAGAACAAAAACAGAAAATAATAAACACAAAGTGCGACTGAAAAACAAACAGAACTTATGCAGAACAGTTTGGTTTCAGTATGAAAGTATGAAAATATATATAATAAATGCTAAATACACTGGATGAAGACTTTAATTTCTCCAGAGGATCCTGTCATTAACACTTGGTGAATGATGTGGAATAAGAGCTAGACCTTTGTCTATTGCCTGAACTACATCACTATGCACTTATGTGCATAGTGATGTAGTTCAGGCAATAGACAAAAGTCATGAAAAAAATTAGTGAATGAATAATGTACAGATTTCTAATTAACTGTAGATGGATAGATTATCCCTGGACTTTGTTTAGAAAATTGACTCATGCATTCAATGTCAAAAGATGAAATTGGATGAAAGTGCTTTGTTAAAAAAAAAAAAGTTTTCTTTTACATTTGAATATATGCAATACTTGAAAACTCAAAAAGAGTATGTAGTTTTTGTTTCACTCAAGTTTCTAAGAAGTTTCTAAATATGAAAAAGTCAACTTTTCAATATCAACTCTTTGTTCGATTCCTCTTCAATTTCAGCTTGCAGTGGTTCTTTTGTGATGATCAAAACGAAAAGAGTTTTGTTCAATCAGAACTATATGCAGGAATAACAATCAAGTGATCAAACAAACAAGGTGCTTTACTTTAATTTTTTAAAAACATTAATATAAAAAAAAAAAAAAAAAAAAAATCAACTAACGCCTTTTTATTCCCGTATATACGGGAGTAGGCGAGGCCATTTAGCCCTATCTAACTTTTGGAGACTGAGTGGGCAGTTCAATCTCCACTGGTACCCAATCAGAGACAGATGGCCCAAGGCTATCACTAATTAAGCGGTACGCAGTGAAGAGAGACGGCTCAAATGTGCCGCCATCTCGTGGTCGCTAACCCTAACACAATATTAATATTAATACATTAATATTTGACTTTCATTTATATATATATATATATATATATATATATATATATATATATATAATTTAGTAATCAAGGATTACAACTAATAATCAAGGCTCAGCTTTCGAATCTTGCTTTATTTTTTTCAATATCACTCAACTCTTGCTATTTTATCGCCAGTTCCACATGCTTTTTCACCAGCAAGCCTGCTCATCACCTCGCCATTAATTGCATTCTGTTTTTCAACTTCCACTATATACGTATCACTTTCATCATTCTTACTACCATTCACTGTTTTGTCAGATCACTCGTTTGCTTTCTCTAAACTTTTTTTTTCTCTCTTTTGCTGCTCTTTAACAGTATCTCTCTTTGCTATTAGATGAGCACTCACCCTTCTCGCTGTTATCACCTTCAGCAACCACTATGTTGCAGTCCATCAAGTCTGCATTCAAATCACACTTCACACACACCCTCCTTCCACCAGCCTTAAAAATCCATAAAACATCGACATAACCTAATGAATGAATAAAGCACACCTCACATTTCACTAAAATCAAAATTTAACTCTTGTAAAGACAAAGCCACTGCTATCTTTCCTTTGCTGGTTACTATACTCTGCTCTAAGTTTAACAATTTTATAAATAAACAAGCACACTACAAACATACAGCTTCTACCACAACTCTTACACATAAATACACAATTATCCAAAATTAATTAGTCAAAAAAACTTATCTGAACTCAGAACTTATTTTCACAAATCTGCCATCCAAATGCCACCTGGCATGAAATGCATCACTGAATTAACTGGTCTGTGCAATCACACAAACAAATACTTCTAAAATATACTCATTTCACACTGCATTACAATTTGATGCAAAATAAAGTTCAGTTGGTATAAAAATATAGAACTGCTGGTAATGTAATTCACTGGTCTAAAAGATGCCAATGAAAACTTGTGTGATGATAATGAAACTGATGAATCACACACACCACATCAAAGAACATAATACCATGGTAGCTCCTGTGTCACAAGAAATAATTTCCAGGAACCAGCTAATGAATTAGTTCAAATATCTAACCGTCTCCACTTCCAAAGCTATTCAGATATTACACAAATACTTTTTCCAACAGGAGAGCTTTACTTTTATCATCAATTCCTGATATGTACACTCAAACTGTACACAAGATAGTAGTATTAGTTTACATTATTGCTTTAATTTTACTTCAACAAATGAATTATACTAATCAAATTTCTAAAATCCAAAGTTCTTAAATATACAGGCTCTAACTAGAACAAACTCGTATGGACAAAAGAAAGTTTATTAAAGTGATAAGTTTGCTATAGTGAATTTTCTTTTTAAGCATGATATTGATATTATGGGTCTTTGGTTGGGATTCCTTGGTAGTTATAGTAGTTTCACATGGTAAATTATTATCATTATATGGGAACCCTTCACTGAGTCTATTATTCACACAATACACATCTTTTCTTGAACTCATTTACTGACAAAGTGACTCAAACGTGCCTCTGGTAGTTGATTCTACCATTCCCAAAACAAAAAATTTAGTCTTCATGCTTTTACACCACTTCTAGGTACGACCTGTTGCTCTCTCTTTTTCTGTGATGTACTGGAGTATTTCACTAATCTACTCTATTATTATTAATCAGTGCCATGTCAGCTGTTCCAATTATGTTTATATCTCTGTAAAGGGACTGTTTTTTTTCCCACAATGGTTGTTAAGTAAATATACAAGAGTTAAATTTGACTGGTGCAATGACTTTTAACCATTATTTTTAGAATCCAAGAGACTAAATAAAAACAACAACAAAAAAAAAAAAAAAAAATATATATATATATATATATATATATATATATATATATATGCTGGCCTGGTTGGCTGAGTGGTTAGCATATCTGCTCTTCAACCAACAGGATGCAGGTTTGAATCCTGCCATGGGCATGGATGTTTGTGATTGTTTTGGTGGTGAAGATTTTGGAAAAATTGTTTAGGGCTTGCTTTCAGAAATGGGTTGACATTGAGTCTCTATTTTGCAATGAACAGCATGTATTAACAACTTTCTCACATGCTATAATAATGTTACCACTGAACTAGACAAGGGGGAATGGATACACCATGATACTTTTGGATTTTGCTAAGGCTTTTGGCAGAATACAGCATGGAAGACAGTTGCATAAATTAGAGAATATGGGTTTGGATTATAAAATATTAGCATGGATAAGAGGGTGGCTGACTTACAGATATCAAAAAGTGGTATAAAGAGGATGTGAGTTTGCAAGATTTACCACAAGATCTGTGCTTAGTCCATTGTTATTCAATCTGTACATTAATGATATTGGGAAGGATTTGACTGATGACATACAACTATTTGCTGATGATGTAAAGATAGGTAGGGTAATTAGGAATTCTGGTGATATGAAGTACTTGCACAATGATTTCAATAGGCTGTAATTGTGGGCATGGGAAAATGAACGTCAGTTCAATTTCAGTAAATCGCACCACAGTCAAGCACTTTGGTCTGATTAGATATCCAATGGCATGTTATATTGATGGGATTATGCTAGAAGAAGCTGATCAGGCCAGAGATCTTGGAGTAAATAGCAAGTTGAAGTTCAGGGGTCATGTAGTAAAGATTTAAATACAACTCAAAAGAAAATTGCAATGCTGAAATGAACTTTCAATTGTAAAGATAAGGATGTCATTTTGCCTCTTTACAAGGCCTTGATAAGACCTCACTTTAACTATTGTGCATAGGTCTGGTCTCCTGGTTTCCATTGTGATTCTTATACATTGGAGAGAGTGCAAAAGAGTGTTAGAAATGATATCAGGATTGTGGAATACAGATTATGAAGACAGGTTGAGACTTTGTAGAATGCATACACTAGCAAACAGGAGAAAGAGGGGTGATATGATTGAGACTTACAAACTTCTGAAAGGGTTATACAAGATTTCAGTTGATGGAATTTTTCATTTTATGGAGGATGGGGAAAGGACGAGATGGTATCCTTGGAAGCTAAGAATGAATGCAGCTAAGAAGGGGGGGTGTGGACTATATTTTTCTCTCAGAGTGGTGTGTGATTGGAATGGACTGCCAGTGGATGTTGTGAGTGCAAGCAGCATGAATGAATTCAAGAGCAGCTATGACAGCTGGTGAGAATAGTATGGCATCCCTCGATGAATTCCTGACTCCTGGAGGTCTTTCTTAATAATATATATTTAATGAAACTAAATAAACGTGACAAATGATAACTCACACTGTATGCAAACAAAACTAATACATTAGTAACAGAGAGAAACAACTGTAAAAGGATTCAGAATAGGTTTAATAGATCATGATAATATAGATAGTTAAACTAGTTTTGCCAAATAAGCCTGATTAGGAAAAACAAAAAAAAAAAAAGACAAGTGGTAAACATGAACCACTGCATACCTAAAACTGAGCATGTAGGAACCGTTACATAAAAGTAAAAACACACACACAAGTGGAGCATGGATGGTGCAGATCAGTCATTGTTCAGTAGGTAGGCATGATAGCTAGCAGAAAAAGTAGTCAGACAAGTGAAAAAATCTAATACGTGACTTCCAAATATCCCAAAATCATTCCTTGGTTTCTGTTGAATGTGCCCTGTGAGTATATAACCATTGTATGCACTTTATGGTTATCTGCTCACAAGGCACACTCAACAGAACCAAGGAATGATTTTATGTGATATTTGGAAGTCACTTATAAGATTTTTCCACATGTTAGACTAACTTTTTTGCCAACTATCACGCATACCTACTGAACAGCGACTGACCCATTTCCATGTTACACATGTTTCTATTTTTTTTTTTTTTTTTTTTTTACTTTTGTGTAACAGTTCCTATATGTTCAGTTTTAGTTATACAATGGTTCATGTTTATTGCTTATTGTATTTTTTTTTTGTTCAATAGGGTGCCAGTGATCTTAATTACTTTATCAAATAATTAATATCACTGGCACCCTTGAGACAGAAGACGAAATTTTCCATTTTGATCTTGAAATGTTGAAATAGAATGTCTACCCCAGTCCTGAAGATACTTTCAGGTGCAAACTTTGTTTGCTCACACTTGGATAAAGGATTAAACTAAATTTATTATAGTCTAACCAAGTGAAAGATGAACTTTCAACATCTTTCTCTAAATCCAGAGTAATTTAATAAAAAGGTGGCACGCCGTTTGGCAACTCCTATAGGTAGAGATGACCTTGCTAACGCTTCTGCCTGGTATCTCCACTCGGGCCTGGCTCCCACTGAAGAGACCTCAATACAGGTTGAAACTAGTCTGGGTAGTGGCCCTCTCCTTAATGCATAACATTATACATATCTGCAAGGAGATGTGTTTTGCATTATGGGAGATACTGAGATAGCAGTGTTGTGAGCTTGCTCCACCTTTGCAACGAGTTGCCCAGTGTTGTACCACCTTACCCCAGTCCTGAAGATACTTTCAGGTGCAAACTTTGTTTTCTCACACTTGGATAAAGGATTAAACTAAATTTATTATAATATTAGAATGTCTACTTAATATCTCATTTTATTTACTATTCATTTGTTGACTGTCTAACCTCTTCCAGTTTAAGGATTCCCATTAATAAGATTCATTTTTTGGAATCCTATATTAATTTATTGACTGCCAAGTTTCCTTGCAAAAAAAACTTCCTAAAACAAAATTCTCTGATCTGCATTCTCAAACTTCCATTCTCTCTTTTTTTGTTTTCTTCCATGATCCAAGTACCAAACTCTCTCTTTGTCAGCTGTCAATGCACACTTTTTCCACTAAGCAGTAATTGAGAAGCTAGTAATGGCAGACACTTGATTGTCATTAGCAAAAAGAGAATGCCTTAATGATGAGTGGCAGATATAGCAACACTTAACAATCATGAATTACAATAAAGAACATTGAAAGTACATTGATAGAAAGAACACTGATAGTATTACAGCTATCAAAACTAGCAAGTACAATTCATCTGAAATATTTTGCAATTCATTTTAACATAAATATCAATAGAGCACATCGTAAGTGCTGATCAGTCACTTTCAATGATATATTGCAACATATCATTGAAAGTAACTATATATAGTTTTCTGAATATATATATAGTTATGCAAACAAAACTAATACAATACCAACATAGAGAAACAACTGTAAAAGGATTCATAATTGCAAATTATGACTATTTTTACACTATAAATCCTCCCTTTAGTAACTTTTATCATATCCCCCCCCCCTTTTTTTCCTCCACTTATCAAATAAGCTTTGCAACCCACAAACCTTTAGTCTATTCATGTAAGGAGCACTCGAAACAGGGGCACCATTATGTTCGCTTGACACTGGATCTTTTCAAACACCATCACATCCCCAAGAAACCAGGCGACCAATTCTGTGTATAGTAGCCTACATGTGGCTATATCACAGCCTTATGATGTCTGCTATAGTGCAAGTTGAATGCATCCTATTAATAATTATCATCAATAATCTATTTTTTATAATGTTATTAAAGAATTTTTAAATAATTAAAACTAACCTCTCTTTCATACCAGTTGGCAGCTTTGAAGACTTCACATGCCGAATCAATTGGTGTTAATTCATCAGTATATGTTTTTACACGGATACGAGAATTATATCGTAAAGAAAGAAGGTTGTATACAATCTGAAACCAACAGATAATTATTACTTTTATAATATTAACTTAAGCATTAACATAAACTAATAGTCTGATTAAGATAACAAAGGCATTCTCTTTAAGAAATAGTAACCTGGATAAAAGAGATATTCCTTTGTAATCAAATTTTAGATTTATTTCTTTTAATATCTTAGATTTATAAATACTCTGTGCATAACTTCAATAAAAACTGAAGTGCAAATAGTCTATTGGTTCACTACGTGTGTAGAGGCTTAAGTAAAGAAAAAAGTATCGTCATCACCAGAGCGGATAAGGGTAATGCCACAGTCGTTCTTAATACCAGTGAATACAATCGTAAAATGAACATTATCCTCCGCGATCGCGCTACCTACATCCCGCTAGAACACGACCCCACAAAAACACAAGTTAAGAAACTAAAAATCTTACTCAAAAAAGTATCTTCCTGGCCCCCTGACATCACGAAAAAACTTAAACCTTTTCGCTTCCCCCCCCCCCCCCCCCCGCATATACGGTTTACCAAAAATCCACAAACCCAATTCCCCACTCAGGCCTATAGTAGATGCCACCAATGCACCTTGCTATAGACTATCTAAACAGCTGGCCAACTCTCTGATCCCCCTCACCGGAAGGTCCCCTTCCTATATAAAAAACTCGACCCACTTTAAAGCCCTCACAGAAAATTTAACCTTGAATAAGACAGACATATTGGTAAGCTTTGATATCTCCTCTTTGTTTACCAATATTCCCTTAATTGACACCTTATCTCTCTTAGAAAACGTTTTTCTCTCTGACATCTTAGATCTCTTTTCCTTTGCCATTAACTCTGGGTATTTCTCTTGGAACAACAAAATCTACAAGCAGATAGAGGGAACTGCCATGGGTTCCCCCCCCCCTTGCCAATTTCTATATGGAAGATTTCGAAAAACGAGCCATAGACTCAGCCCCACTCAAACCTTCTATCTGGCTAAGATATGTAGATGATATGTTCTCTATTTGGCCTCATGGCCCAGACACGTTAGACTCCTTCCTCAGTCATCTCAATAGTCTACATCCAAGAATCCAGTTCACTATGGAAAAGGAAAAGAACAATTGTTTACCCTTCCTAGACACCTTAGTCACACGCCTGCCTAATGATACACTTGCCTTCACTGTATCAGAAAACCCACACACACAGGCAGATACATTCACAAACTCTCCCACCACCACCCCTCTCAACAATATGGCATTATTAAAACTCTTACCAAGAGAGCCCACAATCTTTGTTCCAGTGGAACCGCCTTCGCTACTGAGCTTAACCACATACACAGCACTTTCCTCTCCAATGGCCAGAGCGATCACAGTATCAAAAAAAATCAACTCCTCCCCCATTCCCCGTCCTTCTCGTCAACAAGATTTTAAAAATGCCATCACCATACCCTACATCCGTAGCACATCCGAAAAAATAGCCAAGATACTAAAACAGTACAACCTACACACAGCATATAAGCCCCACCGCAAACTTGCTACCCTTATCCGTTCTACGAAAGATCAGCTCCCTCCTCTCTCTCTGCCTGGAGTTTACAAAGTACCCTGTTCCTGTAAGCTGGCGTACTTTGGACAGACAGGCAGATCAGCATCCATCCGTCTAGAGGAACACAAGTCTTACATCTTCAAACACAACTATGGCCATTCAGGCTTGGCTGACCATGTTTTGGACACCACCCACAGGGTATCATGGAAGAAAACCACCATGCTTCACCACAGCAAATTCAAGAAAGAGAGACTTTTCTTAGAAGCAGCAGCAGCTCTCAAAAACCAACCAAATCTCAATAAATACGGTTGCATTAAGCTTCCGAAGATTTGGGAAACACTCATCACCAGAGTTCCCACCTTACATTCCAGGCCACCTACTACTGCCCTTAGAGGGCGCTCTACCTAGATAGGACTTTAGTGTCACCCACGTGGTTGGGCTTAGTATTGTTTGTTATTTGTGTGTATGTTACATTAATTGTTTTTGTAATCCCCGTAGATGTCCTAGTGACTAGGACGAAATATAGGAAGTATTAAATTCTATTTTAATTCTTTTTGAGTGTTGTAAAAAATCCATTAAGTCTCCAACTATTGGTTCACTATTTGGATTACATAAAAGTAATTGAGGCAACTGTATTATATCTGCAAATTCAAAGTATTCTCTGGCTGGTTTGCATGTTATATGGGATGAAATATCAGTTTCCAGAAGGGAAACTACCATTTCTGTATGAGACTGCAGACACATCTACTGTGAAAAACTGAACAGCAGAGAGCATTCTGAAAATTTGGAGGAGCCCAGGAAAATTTTGATTTGGAACCTCTTCCACTTAGGCATCAAGTTGAAAAAGCAGTTAAGTATCTTAACAGCAATAAGGCCCTGGGTGCAGATAGAGTCCCAGCAGAGTTAAGGTCACTCTTATCCCTCCATCCCCTGTGAGAATGAACATAGATTGATTACAAGGATATTGGAGACAGTATCATGGCCTAACTGGAAGAAGTCAGTATTCAGACCACTACATAAGAAGGGAGATATGAAGGATTGCAAGAACTTTAGAATTATTAGTTTAATCTCTCATGCAAGCAAGATTTTATTAAAGATCATTCAAATTGAATTGAGGCCAAACTTGAAGCAGGTTTTCTGAAAGGTAAGGGTACCAGAGATCAGATCCTTTGCCTTAGAGAGATCACAGAAGAGTATAAAGAACTTAGATTCCCTACAGTAATGTGTTTCATAGACTACTCTAACACTTTTGGCTGTGTTTAACATGTGAAACTGTGGGAAGTAATGAAAATAACTGATTTTCCTCTACACATTATCATGTTGATAGATAACTTGTACAGGGAGCAAGAAGCCATGGTAAGAACAGGTGTTGGATTAATCGATTGGCTTCAGGTTGGAAATGAAAGTTAGGCAAGGATGGCTACTTTCTCCTCACTTGTTTAGTATCTATGCTGAGGACAACATGCATGTAGCATTGGATGAGCTTAAGACAGGAATTGGGATAGGTGGTAGTTGAATCAGTAGTCTGAGGTACACTGATGACACAGTATTTCTTTGTAATGACAAGGAAGAACTAGGACAAATTCTTGACAAAGTTAAAGAATAGCGCACTTCAGCTCACCTAACAAGACAAAGATTATGGTTCTCAAAGGAAATACAGACATGGAAGATCCTGAAAAACAAGTGAACCTTAATGGAAAAAGAAATGAGGAGGTCAGCAAGTTTGAGTACCTGGAGTTTGAGTATCCATTATTAATGTGAAGAATTGCTGTTCAGAAGAAGATTAGGAATGGCTAAAACAACAGTCATAGACCTGTCCAAAATCAGGAAGGATGGATCTATCTCTGCAGGAACAAAGTTCAAGATTGTGGATGCAGCTGTTTTTCCAATAGCGACTTATGGATGTAAGACTGGGAACCTAAAGAAGTCAGATAAGAAAAGGAGTGCTGCGTTTGAGATGTGGTGTTACAGAAGCTATTGAGGATATCATATAATGTTAAAGATGCCAAGCTATTTTAAACCTGGTTTTACTCCATTTCCCAAGTAAGCAAACAGACAATTAAGTCAAGTTTGCGCCTGCACATAGTGCAAGTCTAAGTGACCCGCAAAGTAGTACAAGTCTAGGCAACTCGTGGTAAAGGTGGAATAAGCTCTGATCACTATTCTTAATATTTACCCTTAATGCAAAGCCCATCTCCTTTAGGAGAGTATGACGCTATGCATTAAAGGAAAGGGGGCCACTACCAAGACCTGTTTCGACCTTTATTGAGGTTTCATCAGTGGGAGCCAGGCTTAGAAATACTAAGGTTAAGTAATACAGAGTTTAAGTATTTTACTAAAACAAGTTACCATAAGGTGCTTTGACCTTATTAAATAAAAATCTCAGGATGAGAGATAGATGTAGGAAGTTTTTTACCTTGGGTAAAATATATGTTAAAGCTGCCAAGCTCAATAATCTCCTAAAGGAGATGGGTTTTGCATTAAGGGTCAATATTAATAGTGATCAGAGCTTATTCCCTTTACCATGAGTTGCCTAGACTTGTACTACTTTACAGGTCACTTAGATTTGCACTATGTGCAGGTGTAAACTTGACTTAATTGTCTGTTTGCTTACTTGGGAAATGGAGTAAAACCAGGTTTAAAATAGCTTGGCATCTTTACATATATTATACCCAAGGCAAAAAACTTCCTACACACACATATATATATATACACTGAAAGGTAAACAAACAGATGGATGCTAGAAAGGATTAGCAGAACTTGAAGGATATTGACAGAAGAACGTTGGAATACTTTAGACACACTGAAAAGAGGACTTCTCAAAACAGTAACAGAAAGTAAAGTTGCTGGAAAAAGAGGAAGGAGTAAAAATGGTGTGGCACATTATTGAGCATCTGAGTGACCATATGATATCTGTTGATGTCCAATGAATGGATGGATGGAACCACACACATTTATGACATTTTTAAGCCACAGTCATAATGATGAGGGTCTAAAGCTTAACATTATTCGAATGCTATTGAGATGCTGATAATAGTCTGTTAATACAGCATAATTTCAGTTTACTTAATAAAAACTGTGCATGCAAAATGTTACATATAACTGTTCTCATATGTGGATTCCCCTTCACAACTTATTTCGATTTTATGTATTCTTTTTGTATGCTTTGTTTGTGATATTTTAATATCACATTTCCAATTAAAATAATTAATTGGATATGTGACTTATGTTGGTATAATTTTATTATTTTTTAATATCACTGGAATTTATTTTATACTGTATTTTGTTCAAGCATACTGTGCCGCTCTGACACCATACCATTACTATGTATAGTGTTGTGCATCTTGCTCTCTACATGCACACGCAAACACAGGTAATCTAGTCATTCTCATCAACTTATAGGAGTGGTAATCATACTCCATATCACTAAGAGATGGTATGTTTTAAAGGAATATGAAAACATCAGACTATTCTTCTTCTTCTTCTCATCCGTCTAAGACAGGTTGAGTCTTCTCTTGAGCAGGATCTTCCAGTCTTCTCTATTCCTTGCTGTTCGAAAAAGTTCCTTATATGTTCTGCATCCCGAGATGTTCTTTATTAATTTCAGCCAGGTAATTCTTGGTCTTCCAGGTCTTCTTTTTTCAGTTGGAAAAGTATTGATTAGGATGTTAGGAAGTCTGTCTGCATCAATGAGTACAGTGTGTCCAAACCATCTCAGTTGTTGTTTTCTAATTTTTTCTATTATTGTCTTTTTATACAATAGTTCTTGTCTGACTGTGATGTCTGTTTTCTTTTCTATCTAACTGGTTCTATTTCTTTTTCTTAAGCATTTCATTTCAAATGCCAGCAGTTTTTTCTCCTCTCTTTTTTTAACTGTCCATGCTTCTTCTCCACAGATGACTGTTAGTATAATTATTGCTTCATATAATTTGATTTTGGCTTGCTTAGATATCTTGTTTGTTTTCTAGATTTTCTGTAATTTTCCCATGGTGGTCCATCCTATCGCTATTCTGTGTTTGATTGTTTTGAGTTCATCTATTGTTTCTGTTAGTTTTGATCCAAAGTATATGAAGTTGTCTACTTGTTCTATTTGTTCTCTGTTTAGGGTGGGTGGCTGAGATGGTAGTTCTGTTCCTCCCTATTTTCATCACTTTTGTCTTTTGTATATTTATTGTCATGTCATATGTTTTACAGGTTTCGTTTAGCTTGTTGATCAACTTTTGTAGTTCATTTGGGGTTCTTGCAAGAAGGACGAGATCATCTGCATATTTGATATTATTTATGTTTAAACCGTTGACACTGATTCCAGGCTCATTGTCTATTGCCTTCTTTACAACTTCTTTTAGATATATGTTGAATAGGTATGGGGATAATGGGCATCCTTGCATTACTCCTTTTTGGATCTCTATGGGTTCTGTTGTGAGTGTGTCCTTTTTAATTATTGCATTTGTCTTAGAGTAATATTTTATCAGAAGCTGTATTATATATTCGTCTATTGCTTTTTCTAGTAGAATTTTAAGAAGGATTTCTCTGTTGATGTTATCGAAAGCTTGTTTAAAGTCCACAAAACAACAATATAGTTCTTTATGTATTCCCAGCTGAGCTCTGCCAGTCGGTGCAATGTGAAAATTTGGTCTATTGTTGAATAGTTTCCTTGGAAACCAGTTCTATGCCTATCATTTCTTCGTAGGTGTTTTTTAATCTATTTTGTATAATTCTTATGAATATTTTATAGGTGTGAGGGAGTAAATTGATTGGTCTGTAATTTCTGCAGTCTCTTTTGTCTCCTTTCTTGTATATTGGGATGATCTTTCCAGTTCTCCAGTCATCTGGGATCTCTGCTGTTTGTAGTTTTATTGAATAGGGTTGTTAAATATTCTATTGATATGTTGCCTCCATATGACCACAGTTCAGTAGGGATAGTATCAATGCCTGGTGCTTTATTGTTTTTCATCTGTTTTATTGCGTATCTAACTTCTTCTTGTAAAATTTTTGGGTGATCATTATTTTCTTCTATTGTTGGCATTGTAGTTTTGTGTTCTTGGTGGAAGACAGTCTTAAAATGGTTTGACCAGATTTTTCTTATATATTCAATATTCTCGGTTTCAGTCATCTTGTTGTTAATCATTGTTACTGCTTTTGCTGAGAATTCCTTTGTAATTTCTCTTACAGTATCATTGAAGACTTTTAGATTGTTTTGTTGGTATGCTTCTTGGCATTTCTTAGCTTTTTCTTCTAACCATTTTTCTTTGGTTTTTTTGCATAGGTTATCAACTTTATTTTTAGTGCTCTGTATTTTTCTCTATTCTCTTCATTGTTTTGTTGGTTTACAAGTATCTTGGCCTCTCTTTTCTTTTCTATGGTAGCTATGATTTCTTGGGTTATCCACTGTTTGTTTATTTTGGATTTGGAACCTAGAGTGTCTTTTGCAATTGATAACACTGTTTCTTTTCCTTCTTCCCAGTATTTTCCGCTGTTCTGGAAGATGGAGGGGTTTTTAATTTCAAGCACATCTGTTCTAAAAATCGACTTCTGCTTGAGCTATCTTTTAGTTTTGATAGGTTGATGTTTTCTTCTTTTCTGATATTATTTTTCCTGTTGAATTTTATTTTCACTTTGGCAGTTAATATTTCGTGGTCAGTGTCAAAATCAAAACTTCTTAATGTTCATACATTATTTACTGATCTTTTCCATTGTTTGTTTATGATGACATCAGACTATGGTAGTTGTTAATTATGGTTGATTATGTACCAATTAGGAATTAATACAGTGTAATAATGCGAGATTTTTTCACCTTCAGCTTCGAATATACAGCAGGTTTTGCATCATTACAGTTTATACACTGGAGTATGGAGTTTCCCTAACCAGAGAAGTTGCCTGCAAACAATCTGATCAAATGCACTTTGCATAAAGATGTTGTATTATCATATCAAAGTGTTTGCAGGTGTTGTTTTTATGTCAGCAACAAAATGCAAATTTTCTCTCATATTTATAACCAATGATTATGAGATACATGTGCCATAATGGTAAGAACAGATTACATGTGCATACAAATAAATTAAAGATGCCATGAAATTATATTCTTGATTTCATCCTTTATCAAAGTGTAAGCAAACAAAGCATACTAAGGTAATCAATGATTACCTTAGTATCCCATAATGCAATGCACACATCCTTATGGATATATATAATGCTATACATTATAGGAAGGGCCACTATCCAGACCGGTTTTGACACACTATTGAAGTCTCATCAGTGAGAGCCAGACCCAGAAGTAATACTAAGGTTGAAGTAATGCAGAAGTCATATTTCTATATACAAGTAGTCATAAAACAGTAAGGGTAGTGGCCTTTCCATTAATGCATAGCATTATACATGTCTATAAGGATATGTGCATTGCATTATGGGATACTAAGATAACTGATGCAAAGTCATTAGCCTCTATATACAAGTAGCCCAGTCATGAAGTTACTTCATGCACAAACTTTGTCTGCTTGCCTGGATAAGGATGAAACCAAGAATATAATTTCTTGGTATCATTAATTTATTGTATAACCAAGTGAAAAAATTTTCAACATGTGCATACAAAGATTATAAAATTTTCTTTTATAGTGAGACCTGTGGAGTTTTACCGATTTTTTTATTCACTGAATGTTTTGTATTTTATTTTTGGTTTTTTAATGAATAATGTTGTGACTTGCTAAAAATTTATCTATGTAAATACTGGCTTTTTGGAATCAATTTAAAAGAAGTTGCCAATCACACACTACTTTAATCCACAGTATAATTTTCAGTTAATATGACTGGCAATTCCTTTGTGATTTACTGCATCACAACAGAAATTACATATTTCATGAGACAATACATATTTCTGTGTATAAAACAGAATGGATATATTTTTGTGAAGTGATTTGGGCTTTTTTTTTTTTTATGTAGAGTAGACTGGTCCAGCAGGATACCAGGAGTTTTTCAGTGGGCCATTGGCCATTGTGCCAATGAGTTGAAATATCTTCTATAGTGTTTTTAAATCTCATTCAAGCATACTTTTTATTTTTATTTAGAAAATAGACTGTAAATAAAATTGCTTCCTCAAAAGCATTTTTATTTACAATTTATGAATGTGTTTGGAAAACAGCCCATGCAAAGAGAATGACATATCTTTCCCCCATTCAGATTTGTGCAATGCACTATCATGTAACATACATCAACTGTTCAGAGTTCTTTTCTTTACCAGTAACTAGATATATGTGCAGCTGCTTAATAATAACAATAATAATAATAATTTAAAAATACTATTTTTATATGACAGTGTTATAGCATGTTATATATTATACAGTGTTAGTTTAATAATATTTATTTATTTCATATACAGGGTTCTCCCCTTTCCTCTCCAGGCCCTTAGCTGGGTTGAGCCCTCCTAATGAGGGATTAATAAGTATGTATTTATGACTGTAGATCTGTGTGTGTGTTCACGGGGCCAGTTTGCCTGTTTTGAGGGACAAAAAAAAATCCTAAGTTTCCATGAGACCAGATAAAGGTTTTTCACATCATGGACGAGAATTGAACCCGGGGCTTTCTGACCAAAGGGCTTCGTCTATACTGACTGAGCTACAGAGGCTCAGTTTAATAATATGCCCATCAATATGCAAAAAAGTGCAAGTTGGTTGGACGAATTTAAAAAATGTTTGTTACAAGTAAAATCACAAGATTTAAGATATATATCACAAACTATTTCATACTTATTATTAGCAGTAGTAGTATTATATGGGAATTTCCATAAAGTCAGAAGATTTGTCATGGTAGACCCACGCTAACCTTACACACAATAACTATCATACAGGGTGATCAAAATTAAAGTATTCCTGTTTAGGGCCTTTTGGAGTGCCATTTAGTGATCCAAATATTGTGAAATTTTAAATCACAAGATTTAAGATATATATCACAAACTATTTCATACTTATTATTAGCAGTAGTAGTATTATATAGGAATTTCCATAAAGTCAGAAGATTTGTCATGGTAGACCCACGCTAACCTTACACACAATAACTATCATACAGGGTGATCAAAATTAAAGTATTCCTGTTTAGGGCCTTTTGGAGTGCCATTTAGTGATTCAAATACTGTGAAATTTTTGATTACCTGTTGTAATTATGGAGTTTTTATAAAGGTTTTATTTTTATTTTTCTTCTAATAACTTAAAATATAGAGCTGACCATTATTATTATATTATTTATTACTATAAAAATTTTAAATCTAATTTCTTAAATTTCAGTTTATTTTCAAAAATAAATTAAACAAATGAATATGAAGAAAAAGTTATCTGGTGCAAAAAATCAAAAATGAAAAGCTGCAAAAGAAGCACTGGCTCAAAAACAAGCTGGAGCTCTTAATACTTTCTTAAAAAAATTAAAAATTCTTCTGATGATACAGACTAGCAAAACAAACCAGAAATTGATGTTGACGAACCCAGGTCATCAACAAGCTCTTATAATGATGTAATTGGTGAAGAAGAAAGTCAAACACAGGAATTAAATGAGAAACACTTGGAACAAGTAACTGACAAGAGACGAGTCGTTAATTTCTGAAAATTTGGAAGATATAGGTAAATGGCCAAATGGTAAAATTAATGATAAATTACGAGTAGTTTTCACTCAAATGGGACCTACTCAAAAGAAAAATATTCAATATCCAAGAGATATCAATGAATGTAAATTTATTGATGTTTATTATAACAGAAGCATGGAAAAGGGAGAGACCGTTTCGAGAACATGGCTAATTTATTCTGAATCTTTAAATTCTGTTTTCTGCTTTTGTTGTAAGCTTTTTTCATCTATTGAACCTAGCAGTCTCGTAGAAGGGTACAATGATTGGGGAAATTTATCTAAAACTTTACATAGACATGAAACAAGTTCAATTCATATGAAAAACTTCTTAAAATGGAAAGAATTAAATAAAAATTTAAAAAACAAAAGTACTATTGACTGTCTATTGAAAATGATATATGTGAAAACTTAGACATTAAGAATATTATAGATAATTTTGTTAATATCAAAACTAGGAAATTTAAATTTTAATTAATAAAAATACTTCATTTCACTGATTGAACTTAAATCAGAATGACTGCCACTCTCTAAGATATAGGAAAGTCTTATTTTAATCATGTTTTTTTTTTTTTTTTTTTTTTTTTTGTAAATAGTTAATAAATTATGAATATTGCAATATTTCCTCAGTTATGCCACTGCATTGTTTTATGTATAACATAATGCAGCTCTGCAGCCTTGAAGCAATTAAGGCTATGAGGCTAGTGTATTACAGTAGTGAACAAATTAATCCAAACACTCACATTTTAAAGAAAAATTAATTTCACAATTGGTACAAAATTTAAATTCCAACTTTACCTAATAATTTATATGTGCCCCTCTATTAATAAGTTCGTTAATTCACTTAGGCATGAACTCTACCAACGTAGAACACATTCTTCTTATTTCTGCATCTCAAAATCATATTTTATAATGGATCGTACTAAGCTATCCTTTGCATTACAATTTAATTTTCAAAGTTTCATTTTCACTATGGCCCACAAATCTCTTGGGTTAATGCCAGAAGAGTTACTGGGCCACTGAAGCAATCAGATGTGATTTGTGAGGAATGCTTTCACTTTTTTTGAAGTGTGGCATAGAGCAAGATCCTGTTTGAAGATGAGTTCTTTTCTCCAATATTTTTGTCTTGGTTACTTTTTTATCATACCATCAACAGTGATCCTGGACTGTCACATGTAAAACAATCCCAGAACATCTTTTTTAGCTGGATGTTTAGGAACTTATTTAAGGTTGGTGGAAGAAGTCTTCTCAGCTGCATGAACAAATCAGCTGATTTGTGAACATAGAGTACTCGCTCTCCTTGGACAAATAAATGGCTCTCATCTGAGAATATGACCTTCTTCCACTTCTCAACAGTCTAATCCTTGTTCACTTTTTTTTTGTACTTCATACTCTTTTTCTCATATCCTTCATCAACAGTTTTTTTTAGTTTGTGGGCTCCCTGTTTCCAACAATCTTCGACAGACTGTCATGTCAGAAACATTAATCTCACTAGCTGCCAAGTCTCTAAGACTACAGCAGACATTCTGGGATTCATTTTGCTTTTCCTACCTAGTAAACAATCTTAAGTATAGATGAAAAGCCAAACGGCTATTTTTTCTGGCGCAGTTGATAAGTAAAGGGATAAAAATCCCTTATTGTTTTTCAGCCAGTATGCGAAACTAAGATTGAAACTAAGATCGAAAACTACGATCTAAACGTTTCATGCCGACGAACTGTCGGCGGATCCAAGCGTGACCACTTGGTAGTGCCACACCAAGGCAACTCGATGCAAAGGTGAAGCAAGCTCCCTTATTATCCTTGATATTTTCTCATAATGTAAAAACACACAGCTCCTAGGAGTTGTAGCACTGCATTACATTATGAGGAGAGGTCATTACCCAGACCGGTTTCAACCTTTTTTGAGGTCTCATCAGTGAGTAGCTAGACCTAGATAATATCAAAGTTTAAGTGAAAAGAACTTACATACCTTCGCTATACGAATGCCAGAAAGGTGTGCCACTATATTATATTATAACATATTATAACTAAGATGAAAAGCCAAATGGCTATTTTTTCTGGCGAGGTTGATAAGTAAAAGGAGCTGTATGTTTTTACATTATGAGAAAATATCAAGGATAATGAGGGAGCTTGCTCCACCTTTGCATCGAGTTGCCTTGGTGTGGCACTACCAAGTGGTCACTTACGCTTGGATCCACTGACAGTTCGTCGGCATGAAACGTTTAGATCGTAGTTTTCGATATTAGTTTCGCATACTGGCTGAAAAAACAATAAGGGATTTTTATCCCCTTTACTTATCAATCTCGCCAGAAAAAATAGCCGTTTGGCTTTTCATCTTAGTTATAATATATTATAATATAATATAGTGGCACACCTTTCTGGCATTCGTATAGCAAAGGTATGTAAGTTCTTTTCACTTAAACTTTGATATTATCTAGATCTAGCTACTCACTGATGAGACCTCAAAAAAGGTTGAAACCAGTCTGGGTAGTGACCTCTCCTCATAATGTAATGCAGTGCTACAACTCCTAGGAGCTGTGTGTTTTTACATTATGAGAAAATATCGAGGATAGTGAGGGAGCTTGCTTCACCTTTGCATCGAGTTGCCTTGGTGTGGCACTACCAAGTGGTCACTTACGCTTGGATCCGCCGACAATTCGTCAGCATGAAACATTTAGATCGTAGTTTTCGATCTTAGTTTTGCATACTGGCTGAAAAACAATAAGGGATTTTTATCCCCTTTACTAATCTTAAGTATAGTTTTCTTTTCTCACTCACATTTTCCTTTTCTGTCAGGAGAAATGATACCTGTCTCCCTCCCTAAGCCTCTTTAAAATCATATTAACAGTAACCAAAACAAAGTCACACTCATCAGCAATTTGTCTTTGAGTCATGGTTGTATGCTGAGAAAGAGTACATATTTTTGAATGCTTTCTTGGAGATGTATCCATTTTATAGCTACATAAAATGAATAAAACACTACAAATGCAAACTTGTTTACACTATTAAAATGCACAACACTATTAATAAACATTGTAGAGATAGTTAAAACATGCAGCACTCAACCAAAATAGTGAACTAAAAAAAACCTTGATGAAAATTCAGCTTGTTCGGATTAATTTCTTCACTACTGTATATTGCAAATAGCATGTGTTCTTCTGACTGGTTTGTCTGTTTTGTTAGATGAAAAAACCCTGTCACCTCTGTATGAGACCAGCTAACTCACCTTCGCTGAAAAGCCCTGATAAATGTTATTCACATCTTAGAACAGGAGTCATTGTGGAACTCATCACTGGCTAGTTAACTGTCTTGCATTAGCTACTAAGACAGTACTTTTTAGAATTTTCTGTTTGTGTACTGAAGAAGCCAATGAAACTTAGGTGAAAATTTTACAAATGAAGTAAGTTTTAACATAAGTTTTCTTCAATTTTATAGTTTGCTGTTATTATTATTATAAATGCATAAGCAGAGCTAATCTCAAGTGATACTGTCACTTCAATAGAATGAGAGAGAGAAAAGGTTAATAAAACGAGTGTCTGATGTCAGGATGGTAGAAAAAAGACCTTCCATCAAGCATCTAAGATCTAGATGGCTTGATGCAGTTAGAAGTGACTTATAAGATAAACATATCTGACAATATTGAAGTTCTGACAGATAAGTTGGAGGAAAATGCTGGCCTAGTTGGCTGAGTGGATAGCACACCATCTCTGAAACCAACAAGTCACAGGTTCAAATCATATTGTGGATATGGATGTTTGTAAAAGCCTGCTCTGGACAAGCTTGTATACCAGATTAACTTGAATATAACTTGCCCTTACATATAACTCACATCCCCTGATTTTACTTTACGAAAAAAAAATTAAAAAGTTTCGCATATACCTTGCACATGAAAAAAAGTTTAAACACATTCATGTCAGGGTGATAGTAACTCACTCCCTGCAGTAAACAACATGCCACCCCCCCCCAACAGCCACTATTGCAGATGCAAAAAAAGTAATTTTATTGTATCACTATTAAAGTACAGAGACCTTTGCAGTCTGTGTAATGTATTTTTCAACAAATAGTGCAATAACAGACATGAACATGTTAAAACTAAAAAATATATAGTGAATGTTGTTATGGCAGTTTCAGATATTATGGAATTCGGTTGAAGAGAATTAGTATTTCTAGTCAACAACTGTCAGCTTGCCTTCGTCGTTGGGTCACGCGATCTTCTGTTAATACTGCACCAATCATATGCAGGTTTTCGTAGCTGCTCTATCTCTACTTGACTGTTGCTGTCTGTTTTGCACTCTGCATTCACTTCTCATTAGTAAGTCATGAAGCATTATGTATCTCAAGTCTTGTAAATTACTGGTAATTTTTGCTTGAAATATGAAGAAACATTCAAGTTACAGTGCTGGTTTTAAACTCAAAGTTAATAATTTTGCAGAAAAACATAGCAATCGAGCGGCAGGCTGTGCATAAATTTAATGTGCAATATTGGCGTAAACAGGAACTCATGAAGAGGAAAAGTCTTTCCCTTCATCGAAAGACATCCCTTTGCCGAAGAATGCCGAAAGATTTCATGGATAAGCTGATGGATTTTCATTGCTATGTGATTCAACTTAGGAAGAGCGATAACTATACGTTATCACAAATAGCCAATGCTGATTAAACATCCCCTCAATTGCGACATGTTGCACCAAACAACAATAATAGAAAATGCGAAAACAGTGTGATAATACGCAGAATGGAAGTGAAAAACAGCGATTCATGATCATGCTCGCAATCACTGAAGATGGAAGAAAGTTGCCTCCTTACGTAATATTCAAAAGGAAAACAATGCCAAAGGGGAAATTTCCTCTTGGAATTCACATAAGAGTCCAAGAAAAAGGATGGATGGATACTACATTAGTTTGAGATTTAATTAGAACAGTTTGGGATATACAGCCATGGGCCTTATTTTGACGCCCCACTCTCCTCGTGTGGGATAACTTCTGTGGACACTTAGGACCTGAAATAAAACAACTTTCGGATATGAGGACTGATGTGGCCATTTTTTCTGGTGGTCTTACACCTATCTACAGTCCTTGGAGGTATCGGTCAACAAACCATTCAAGGACTACATACGAAAATTCTACAAGGAGTGGATGGCAGCTGCGACCTGACTCTGGCAGGGAAGATTAAGAGACCATCATTAGAACTGTTGTGCAATTGGATAGCTTCAGAAATGAATTCGTCAGAAATCATTTCTCAAGTGAACTGAAGAGTGTATAATATTATTCAGTGTAACAAGAAATGGGATCTACTATATATATATATATATATATATATATATATATAAATGCAAAATTAATAACAGGAATCAACAGGTTAGCTTACTTCACCTACCTCAAACCTAAACTGACGTGTAGGAACATCAACTCCTGCTATATCTATCAAAGAAACAAACTGTGCATTGTGGTGATCTTTCAAAAATGACAGCACAGGTACAACACCTTCCGGTGCAATCATAATCTCCAACTCATCCCCATAGGTTATTTGAACTTTCTGAACATATTTTGTTAAGTTTTCTGCTACATACTTGCCAAAATCAGAAAGATAGTTGTGAATAACAGTATCCGGTTTACGTATTGTAGCTAAAAAAAAAAGACAATTAGTCAATTATTCATGCAAAATAGGCAAACATTAAAAAGTTGAAAAATAAAGAACAATGAAACTTTTTAGATGGCAGATGATTTTCAACAGATGATGTGGATTATGTGCTTGCAACATTTTTCTCTTCGCAATATTTTTTTTTTTTTTTTGTAAATTTTTTTAATGATGCTACTTATCCATTTACCACCCACTGGATTTCCCCTTCTGACTATGGGTGTCAATTGAAACCTGCTTTCTTTAAATACTCTGACTATTTCTTATGCACTGCTAACATCCTTCCCTAGCAGTTTCTTATGTCATGGCACTAATCTAAACTGTCCTCCTGAGTTTTTCATAATCACCATATGTGTAGTTTCACATATTTCCTATTTTAATTGAAAATTCCACATACTTAGTCACTGCCTAGGTCGATACTGCATGACTGCTCTCCCCGAATCAGATTCACGATGTTACCTTAACTATGGACAAATTCTTTGAAGCCATTACCAGATTCATTTTTCAAACCCTGACTCTCCTTCCTCCCATAGTCTACAAAGAACCGTCAAACAGTATCAGGAAATACTATTAGGAAATAATCTTCCACTTAGTCCTTAATTCACACTTTTCTTTCAGCTCTGTAAGTGAAACAACTCTCCAGTCTATCCACTTTATTCTAATTCTGCCTTTGAGTTCTTGGAATAAGTCCTTCAAGAACTTGATATTGCAAGACCATTAGATCTGCTGAGATGACCCAAGCCAGATGAAGTGTTTCCTTTTTTTCTTAATTTATCTCTTGGATCAGCAAAAGAACTGATTCTTTGTCTTACTTGAAAAGTTGCAACATGATCAGTGTATAGTGTCTTTAGAAATTGTCTAGTCACCTTTAACGTTTTCATTTCAAATACCAGCAACATCTTTTTATCTTCTTTTAGGAGGATACAATTTTCACTTCCTTACAGAAGTACTGAATTAGCTAGTGCATCAATAAGGCATAATCTGTTTGTAATGGAGATCAATGGAGGTACTCAGTATAATAAAAAATATCAATGTGAATACAGCAGTGGGCCTGGATGGTATGTCAGCTAGTGTGATACGAGAGTATGGCAAGTGAGCTGGCGGTGCTACTGACGAAGTTGTTTAATCTAAGTCACACCTCCTGTTGGAGGTTTAATGGAATATTTACAGCACTGGGAGAGGATTAAAACTAATTTTAATCCTCTCCAATGTTTCCAATATTTCATATCAATCACTGAGACATCTTCAGAAATTACAAATAATTTTGGTAATAAAATACTCAAATACAACACAATACTAAGTGAAATACATAGGTGACTCTAAAGTCCTATCTAGGTGGTGCGCCCTCTATGAGCGTTTGTTAGGTGGCCTAGGATGTAAAGTGAGATCTCTGATAATTAATGTTTCCCAAATTTTGGGAAACATTAATTTGGTTTTATGCAACTGTATTTATTTAAATTTGGTTGATTTCTGAGTGCAGCCGAAGATTCTAAAAACGGTCTTTCTTTTTTGAATTTACAAAAAAGAAAAAGGTGCTAGTTTACAGGAAACTGATGGGGCTGGGAATCTGGGAGTGATAGTGGATAGAGATTTGAAATTCAGAGGACATATTGCAAGAGTCGGCAAAATAACTTAGAGGATTACTTGGATGCTGAAGAACACACTGATAAATAAAGATGAGGGATTATTGTCCCTCTTTATAAAGCTATGATTCAGCCACCTTGACTACTACACACAGATTTGGTCACCTGCATTTCTTAGGGAGCAACAGGTGGTGGAGAGGATTCAGAGACGAGTGATGAAGCTGGTGATAGGTCTGTGGAATGTTCCCTATGAGGATAGACTGAAGGTGTGTAGGTTACAGAGTTTAGTAGATGAGCAGAGAGGAGAGGATATGATAGAAACTAATAAGTTACTAAAGGGATTCTATAAGACTGACACAAAAGAAATTTCTCACTATGTGAGGAGTAGGAGAAGAAAAAAAAAAGGGGGGGGGGAGGTTCACACTTGAAAGTTGTCTAAGAATGTGGTTAGTAAGGGTATGCAGCCTAGGTTCTTTACTTAGAGGGTTATGAATGAGTGGAATGGATTGACAGAGATGGTTGTGAGCACCCCAATAGTAAATAAACTTATTTCTCCCACAATAAGTTTTTTGACTAAATGGAGTATCCATATAAATAATAATAATAATTGTAAGCATTATCTATCCATAGAGGTTTTAGCTTTTGGAGTTCTGTTGTCACTTTCACAATTTTTGTTCTAATACCATGTCTTGATCTTACATTGTTAATCAAGATAATGCCTAGGTATTTAAACTGATCAACTTCTTCTATGTGTATCCTTGACTAGGATTTTTTTCAGGTTTTGCCAAAGCACTTCCTTCTTGTTGAGAAGCATGGATATTTGTCATTGTTTTTGATTTTTGGGTACTTATGGGTAAGCCATATTTTATTTTGAGTATGAGCTACCTTTGTGATTTCCTGAAGATATGATTAATAAGATCAATATCATTAGCAAACTTTAGATGGTTTATTCTTCTTCCACCTACTGTCACTCCATATTGGCGATAATTTGCACCCCTGGCTCTCACCACGCTCCACTGGAAAGTATTATAATTCTCCTTGATTTCAACCATCATTTCAGAAGATAAGTACAGAGATTCAATCAGTTGTATTATTTTACTGATTATTCCATAATGTCACAGACTTCTCCAAAGGACATCATGCCAAACAGAATCAAGGCTTTCAATAAAATAGGCCAATAAAATTATGGAAGATTACTTTATTAATTTTTACGTATTCTTCTCTATGATATGGAGCATAAATATATGGTCAATTGTACTCCTGTTTTTTTTCTAAATCCAGCCTGGAAGTCTGAAAACTTGGATTTTATTTTTTACTTCAATACGGGAGAATAAGATGTCCTAAAATATTTTGCTTAGATGGCTGATGAGGCTATTTTTCCTAAAATTATTGTACTTTTTCATGTTCTTTTTTTTTTTTGGAATGGGAATAAGAATAACCACAGTCCAATCTTTTGGCCAGATCTCAATGTTCCACACCTGCTGGCATATTTTTTTGAAGTACAATAGGTTCTCTCCCTTCCTTAAAGTAGTTCTAATAGGATATTGTCAATTCTGGCTGTTTTTGATGTTAAAATGGCTTTTTCTACTCCTCCAAGTACAGGATAATCACTGTTCTATTATCAACGGGACAATTCCCTCCAAATTTTGTTGGTCCACATCATACTCAAAGAGTTTATTTGAATAAACTCTTTGAATATGATGTCTTTTCAACATTTTTTCATAATCAGCAATATTTGTTCCATCCTCATTGTCAATTATCCAGCCTTATGAACAAAAGGCTTTGTTGATTTCTTAATTATTTCGTATGCTGTTGTATGTTTTTTTTTTTTTTTTGCAAGCTGCACTTCCTTTTTTAATCTGTCTATTCAGATAATTATACTGTTCATTGTTGTTCCCAATGTACTGAATTTTCTATGATCTTCTCAGCTGATTATAAAGCTCTAATATTTCTTGGGAAATCCAAGGTTTGTTAATTCCATTCTCTTCCTAGTATATTTTCAACTGTTTCAATGACTGTCCTTGAAAAACTTGGTAAGAGGCATCAGGATCAAGAGTGTCAGCAGGAATTTCAGAAAGAGGAGAAACAAAAACTGTCCAAAAGACTAACAAAAGGAAGCATATTCTTTCCTGTATTTATTCCAATCCCCTTGTACTATTAGAAAGTCCTTCTTGGGTGTTTCATAGATTAGGTCATTGATTTGGTCGTAAAAGAGATCCACTTTCTGATCATCACATGAGGGAGGTGTTGGTGCACATATTTGTATAATAGATATACCGTATTTACTCAATAATAACTTGCCCTTGCATATAACTCGCACCTGATTTTATTTTACGAAAAAAGAAATTAAAAGGTTTTGCATATACCTCGCACATGAAAAAAAAGTTTAAACACATTCACATCGGGGTGATAGTAACTTGCTCCCTGCGGTAAACAACATGTCCTCCCCCATATTAAGTGATACAATAGTTTTATTGTATCACTTAATACGGTACAGAGACATTTGCAGTCCGTGTAATATATTTCTCAACAAATAGTGCAATTACAGACAACTGGGATAAAAACAGTACTAACTAGTGAATCACGTCCCCTCCCACAGAAACTATGCTTTATAGACTCGAGCAAAACTATATGTTGTACTGCCAAACTAAAACTAACTATTTAACTAAAAAACTATTGCCCAATTTTTCAATAAGTGTTTGTTTGATTAACTAACATTTGAAATGTTCGATGTCATAAGACAGATCACAAAGGCTAACTTCAAATAAAATTCTACCACGAATTGAAACATGCCATATAATGTGCGTGTGAGTCTGCCTGCCAGCTAGATGTGGAAGTAGCATGTAAACAAGCAACAATAAAATTCAAGCAACGGGTTGAAACTGTGTGCATTGAGCCTGCCCACGCAATGCAGAAGCAGACACAAATGGTAATGAGAAGTTCCGTCGGAACGGGCAAAACACCATGCCATCATGAACATGTTAAAACTAAAAAATATATAGTGAATGTTGTTATGGCAGTTTCAGATATTATGGAATTCGGTTGAAGAGAATTAGTATTTCTACTCAACAACTGTCAGCTTGCCTTTGTCGTTGGGTCACGCGATCTTTTATTAATACTGCACCAATCATATGCACGTTTTCATAGCTGCTCTATCTTTACTTGACCACTGCTGTCTGTTTCATGCTCTGCATTCAATTCTCATTAGTCATTTGTGAGGAACTGTTCATTATGTATCTGAAGTCTCACAAATTACTGGTAATTTTTGCATGAAATATGGAGAAACGTTCAAGTTACAGTGCTAATTTTAAAACTCAAAAATTGAAACCGCTCTCAAGGCTGGAAGTAGTGATAGCAAATAGGAGATTCTTGGTAAGTCATACTCATTTTCAGTTTTTTCCTGAAAACTTTAGTTTCTGAAAATCCCTGCATATATCTCGCACCACGATTTTTTAACTTTAATTTTGGAAAAAAAAAGTGCAAGTTATATTGGAGTAAATACGGTATTTAGTGGTTTATTCTTTAATCTTACTACTGCATGTCTACTGTTCACAGGTTTAAAGTCAATGACACAGCACTTAATATTCTTTTAGATCAAGAAAACTCCTTGTCCTCCTGGAGTACTTGAGTAAACAGATTCCCTTCCTGTGTTGCTAATTCTCCAGTTCTGGCAATCTTGTCTTCCATATACCAATGATGGACCATTCATTAGTGTTCTAGTTGCAGAATCTGGAATTGACTATAATTGATATAATGATCTAACATTCTATGTTCCAGTCATAAATCTGTTTCTCAGATGAAATCGATGTTTGAATATCTTACATTTATCGAAAGGTCATTGTCACCAGTAGCACATTTTTCATTAGGAGAAATGATTAAAAATATGATACTGGTGACAATGACAATACATCTCCAAAAGATGATGTGGTTCTTGTTTGTCCAGGAGATGACCAAGCTGATATGACATTCTAAGCTTTCCTTATATTACCTGGTATTACCAAGTAATACCAGCTTGGTATTACTCATGCCACAATCATTGAGCTAATTTGCTTATATATGTTATCCATACACCTTCTTTTTGCAACATACCTTATAGCAGCAATCAAATATATATTTGTCCTACTGGCTTTTATCTCATAAGAAGTTTCAGATATATGGTTATCCTCAAACTCTACCTTCCTTATGAACTTTTTTATTGCAATTCTTCTGCTATGATTAGCAATACCTCTCTCCTAGTTCCCCTAGTCTTGTTTCCTCTATCCTTCCTGCAAATACAGTATTCTTTTACATTCTTACCCTGTGACAATTTCATTCTATGTCAACCAAGTCTTACTAATGCCTAAAATTTTTGGCCATTTCAAGATAGCTTTCAGGCTAATTCATGCAAAAAAAAAAACTAATCACTCTTCTTCCTGATACTTCTGCATTAGTACACAAGCATCTCAATATCTTCTTTGGGTAAAGATATCCCTGAATCTTTTAAAGAGGGTTTCATTTATATTTGAGATCTGAGAAATTGTATTCAGAAGTTATCTTTCACATTTTTGCAATCTCATCAAAGGAACTTGCAAAATGCTCACCAGCATTCACAACCTCAGAGCTTTGGTTTTCCTGATTTTGCATGCCCATTGTTTTGCTGAATAAAACTTTCTCCAAGAACTCCAAATCAGAAGTATAAAAAGGTCCTTCTGCTCATCAAATTCATTCCAAGCATGACTCATTTGTCATAGCCCTTCTTTTCAGGAGACTTAACAGATTTTACAGTTTCACTTCTCCTGGTAACTAGATATGCTATTGCATTCTACACTTTTTTCATCTTTTCCAGCCAAAATTATTAATCAATTTACTTTCCCTTCTGTGAAAATTAACTCCAAATCAGGAGTGCAAAAAAGGTCTTTCTGCCCATCATATTAACTCCAAGCATGACTCATTTGTCATTGCCCTTCTTTGCGGGAGACTGAACAGATTTTACTGTTTCACTTCTCCCAGTTTTCCCTTCTCCTATTGTGAAAAAACACTTGGCATCACTAATATCTTTAATCTTCATGATAGACACGAATGACTGTCATGGAAGTATTTTTGGTCTTCATATTGGCAGGACATTAGCAGTCAACCTACTGAACTTTTCCTCACCCAAATGGAAACAATTCTTATCACCATCTCATCCCCTCGGCATTTTATACTATGGTAGATATGTCCATGTCATATATATATATATATATATATATAAGATTATATATTATAATATTATTATTATATTATAAATTATATAATTATAAATACATATTGGCAACAGGAATTCCATACAAAGACTAATCGTATCTTTAAACTTTAGCCATAAACTAATATTAGCCTCGTCATATTCAATAAACAAAGACGTATTTCCATGTTTAAATTTCTGTAGCTGTTGCTATTATTCATGTTGAAGTTTCTGGAAGATCAAACTATGTAGAAATGGAATGCAAATAAATAATTTACTAGCTCAAATTAATTATTTACAAGCTAACATTTTGTTAGCTTAAGCTAGTATTATCAAAGACAGTACACACACATTGAAGACAACAAACCAAAATGACATGGATAAATAACAAGGATAGCTATGCATGGAGAGTGACAGCAGTGCTCTTCATGGTGATTCCTGTTGCTAATGCTGATGGCTAGATAGGACAGTGTATCAAATCTATGTAAAATGCATCTGGTTCTGTAGAACTTGTTCTGTAGAATCAGGTTCTGTAGAACTTGTGCTACTTGCAGGAACAGTCTCTTCCTGATTTAAACCGAGATCTGTGAAGTAGTCTGGCTTTCTACCATCTTATGAAGTAGGCATATTGAGATAGTCCACTTTTTTGGTTCTCCATTCCAAATGTATTTTTTATATTATTTTTTCCTAACCAAAGTAGCTTGTCCTGTCTGTTCGAAACATTGGGTTACACACTAGCATAGGATGCTATAGGAAGGAGAGAAGATCCAGGAGAC
Source organism: Typopeltis vanoorti (assembly GCF_054136105.1). Classification (NCBI taxonomy): domain Eukaryota; kingdom Metazoa; phylum Arthropoda; class Arachnida; order Uropygi; family Thelyphonidae; genus Typopeltis; species Typopeltis vanoorti. Next base: position 91,060,908 of record NC_143566.1, read on the forward strand.
CCATGATTTGTCTTAGGCAGGTAGATACTTCGTTTAAAGGTTTGTATACTGTTCTGATTCTGTGTTATTTCAGGAAGAAGCCCAGTTTATGTGTTACACCTCTGATGCAACTCATGCATACACAAAGAGCCACTAACCTGCTTTCTATGCTGATCAGTATACCTTGATTTTATATGTAAACTCAAACAAATAAGTGCACAGAGTGCAAACACTTAAAGCCCCAAACTTTTACATATAAACACATAAAATTAGCAATTAATTAGCAAAAATAACTTACTTGCAACTGAAGCATCCTTGAACAAACCTGCCAGCAGACCAGCACCTACATCTATATGCACAAGCATATAATGATTATTATTATAACCTCCATGGAGTTGGCAGACTCACCTTGGGAGGTTCATTCAACTGACAACATATTTATCGTATAGAATCTTAAAATTCTTAAAACTCCTTCAATTAACAACACATTCTGGTAATGCATTCCATTCACTAACAATCCGCCATGTAAAAAATCTGCTCCTCACCACACTTTTACAGAACTTCCAGGAATGGCCTCTGGTTCTTCCATTCTCACCATCTACTCATTTTATAACCCCCTCTGGATTAATCTGATAAATTCCTCTTACTAACTTAAATGCCTCTATCATATCACCTCTCTTCCTCCTATCCAACAAACTCTGCAATCCACATTTCTTCAACCTCTCTCCATAGCCAGTATTCCAAAGCCTCGATATTGTCTTAGCCACTCATCTTCAGACCCTCTCTCCAATGTCTCCAGATCACACTGAAAACCAGGTGACCAGATCTGAGCACAATAGTGCAAGTGTGGTCTGACCAGTGCCTTATACCTTATCTTATCAACCACTTCCTTATCCTTACATGTTAGAGTACTTCTTATCATAGCAGCATTACAATGTGCAGCCTTTGCAACACTAGCAATATGCAACACTCCCAAATCTCAAATCTCATCCACTTCCTGCAGTACGGCATCATTGATATAGTACACAGCCCTATATTTCTGCACTCCAAAATGCAACACCTCACTTATTGATATTAAAACTACAACTCCACTCTTTTGTCTAAGTAAAAAGTCTATTCAAATCTTCCTGAAGGGAATTAACATCAGCAGAGTTATTTATAATTCTTCCCAATTTTGCATCATCTGAAGATCCCCAGTCAGTCCACATGATATATATCATTTACAAACAAGTTAAACAGCACGGGTCCAAGAACAAAACATTGGGGCATGCCACTGGTTACCCTCCCTCTTTGAGACACTGCTCCAATTAATGTACAAGTACTAGCAACCTCTCCAGTTGCTAGAGCTGGTATTAAGTAAGAGTGCTATTGCTTTAACTATGTTCTGCCACCATTTTCCTGATCTTCTCCCACTTCTTCCATGATATCGTTTAAACTTCATTCTCCTTTACTCACTTCTGTTGCTACACTAATTTCTGACATTCACATTTTATCACTTTTTGTCAGTATTTGCTATCTCATTTTCGATACTCCACACATCTAGTAGTCATTTTCAGCACTCTCTTCCTATTTTATTACTTATACTTGAATCATGTTAACTAATGCCATTTTGGCTGTAATTGAATGCACATTTTGTGTGCATTCAATTCATGCCATGTGACTGCATTAAGTTTGCAGAAATATATACAATAATAGGATTTATTAATACAACATGCTCACCAACTGCAGCAATTATTATAATTATTATTATTTACATTAGACCTTAAAAGAGACAAAAGAGATTATTATTATTATTTCGGGCAACTCCAAGGAGTTGACAGACTTATAGAAGGAGGTCCTAACATCATGTCAAGAACAACTATTCGACATTCACACAGTATCTATCATACCTCGCCTTGAAATCATTCACGGTCATAGCACCCACAACAGACTCTGGCAGCTTATTCCTCTCATTCACCACTCTCCAAGTAAAAAACCTAGCTCTAACACCCCTGCTAACCACATTCTTGCCCAGCTTCCATGTATGGCCCCTAGTCCTCCCACCACCAGTCCTATTCTCAAAAATATCTTCTGGATTAATCTTATACAAACAATTCAACGATTTGAATGTCTCAATCATATCACCCCTTTTCCACCTATCAAACAATTTTTGCAACCCACAAATCTTCAACCTGTTCTCATAAGGTTCATTCCACAGACCTGTTATCATCTTGGTCACTCGTCTCTGGATCCTCTCCACCTCTTCCCCATCAAGAAGAAACCCTGGCGCCCATATCTGGGCTCGTTATAGAGGAACAATAACTTGTTTGTCTTTGCTTGTTAAAGTATTTTTCAGCAACCAAGTGATTTGATGAGCTGATTTAGCCACTTTTGCAATGTGCCCCCTAAACTTCAACTCCCTATCCACCAACAATCCCTGGCCTCATCAATCTCCTGGAGTACGGTTCCACCAATGTGATATACTGCTGCTAATCTTTTCACTCCAAAATGCATAACCTTACACTATGCCACATTAAACTGAAATCCATTTTCCCTAGCCCAGTCCTCCAAACTATCCAAATCATCCTGTAAAATTTTGACATCCTGTGCACTCACAATTGCTCTACCTAACTTTGCATCATCAGCAAACAAGTGAACACTTCCTCTCAGATTCTTTCCTATATCATTGATGAACAAATTGAAAAGTAGTGGTCCTAGAACAGAGCCCTGCAGCACACCACTAGTCACAAGCCATCTCTTGGACTCCACTCCTGAATAAACCACTCTCTGGTATCTCTCCATCAACCACCCTCCTATCCAGCTCGCCAATCCAATATCCATCCCCATCTGCTCCAGTTTACTGATTAGAGTTCCATGTGGTATCCTGTCAAAGGTCTTGGCAAGGTACAGTAGAATCACTGTAAATCCATTACTCTTATCCAGTTAAACGTGAGCAAGTTACTGAGGCATGATCTACCCTTCACAAAACCATGTTGGCCCCCATACAGTATCCCATTTTCATCTATCCAATCCTGTATTCTTCTCTTGACTAATTTCTCCAAGACCTTGACAAAGATTCCTGATATGCTAATCAGTCGGTAATTTACAACAGCAGTCTTGGAACCTCCTTTATGCAGTGGAACTATTTTCCCCTCTTTCTGCCCCCTTGGGACTAACCCAGACCCAAGACTCAAATTAAACAAAATGGTCAAGGGTGCCGACAATTCTTTAGCCGCTTCACGTACGACACGAGCTGGTATACCATCCAATCCCACAGATGTATTGACATTGAGGTTTTGCAATAGACTATTCACCTCCACTTCATTCATCACAATTCCTGTATAATCTATTGGTTCATTCATTTCTGCAATGTCACCACCTGGAAGATATATTCTTGCAAAGTGCTCGCTCAGTAATTCAACTATATCAACTGATTCAGTTACCTCCCTACCATTGGCATTCTTTAAAATCATTCTGCCATATACATTTTTTCTTTTACTTGCAACATATCGAAAAAACTGTTTGGGATTCCCTTTAGCCTGCATGGCCAATGTTCTTTCATAATCCTGTTTTGCTTTTCTTACCACACTCGTTACCCTTCTGGCCTGAAATTTATACCGTTCATGTGCCTGCCGGTCACCTTTTTCCTTAAATTCCCTCATAGTTGTTTCTTTTTTTGCAGCTCAAGCTTAATATTGCTATTCATCCATTTAACCTCTACTTGATTTACTATTTGGACTCTAGATATACAGTCAGCCATTGCTTCATGCAAACACTTCTTAACCGCCTCCCATGCACTATCAACTTCTGGCCCTTGCAGTTGTACATGCGATGGCACTGAACCAATCAATCTCCCAAGCTTGTCATACTTGCCAGCCCGATAATTCCACATGTACCCTGTCTTAATTGTAAATTCCACTCCTTTAGCCACCTCCCAAGTGAAGACCCTATGATCACTCTCACCAATTGGTGGCAACGTGGTCATATTCGTTAGCCAAATTCTCAGATGCAATTACTAGGTCAAGCACTCTCTGACCCCTAGTATTTTCCATTACATGCTGTCGCAGATAGTTATCCCTTAATAACCGCATAAAATCCAATTCCTTCCTCCCATGTGTCCTCTCCTCCTTCCAATAAAGGTTACCATAGTTGAAATCTCCCATAATAATTACCCTCCTTCCACTCATTTCTTCTATTTGCTTATGCATACTATCGCCACCATCTATTCCATCACTTGGTCTACAGCAGCACTGAACTGTATATTTTGTTCTGCTAGTTTCAATCTCACACCAAATAGCCTCAAATGTGCTCTTTTCTCTATCCTGCAGTTCCACTTCTATTCTTCTTAGCTGTAGCTCATCAGCTATCATCAATAACACTCCTCCCCTCATTTTATTCTCCCTGTCACTCCTGAACACACCATACCCCACACATTCAATCCCACTAGCTGTGTCATCTTCTGTCAGCCATGTTTCACTAATTCCAATAACCTGTGGTCTGGAAGTGCTAAACAAGGCCAAAAATTCTTCCTTCTTGTTCCTAATACTTCTGGCATTTGTATACATGAATTGCAGAAGCCAATTTGTCCCATCCCTATTTTGATGCCTTATACTAACTATCCAATTATGATTCGTGGTCTTTCCTACTCGCTTGGGCATATTACACACATTCATATACTCAACTGTCTCCCTAAAATCTGCATATATACTCTCCCCCCCCCCTTAATAACTCTAGTTTCTCTGATTCTGCACATTCACTTCCACTACATTCAACAACACCTTTTCAAGTCTCTGTACACCAAATCCATTCAAATGTAAACCGTCCATTTTATATAAATCCTTTCGCCCATCGAACTCATTCCACACATCCACAAATTCCACAACACTCAAACATAATTCACGCATAAAGTCATTAGCAATTATGGCCATCCTTCTATACTCTTCACTGTCATACCGCAGCAATAGACTCACCATCCTAACTCTCCCACTCTTCTCTTTTGCTACCTCAAGCAATTCCTTCACATCCTCACTCATAGCCTTTTTGTTTCCTTTCAAATCATTTGTACCTGCTACCACTATCAATTCTTTCACCCGCTGCTTTTGCATTCTAATTGACTCGCTTACATTCTTAACGTTCGCACTGGGGTGGTACGATTTTTGACACACCACTTACTAAGGAATCTCCATACAATACACGCTCCTTTATTTTGTTTACACTCACTATCATACCCTTATTTTTTTTATCATACTTTTGCCGATTATTAGTCAGCACGCTTGGTAAACATTTTTGCCAACGCTCCAGCTGCCGATTTGCCCTATGTATCGCTTCGCATAATAAAGCAATCTCACTCATTGTGTCAGTGTCATCATTTTTATTCTCTGATGATTCATTCAATCGTTCTGTATGTTTACCTTCATTCTCACTTTCAACGCCACTCTCACAGCTATCAGGTACTACTTCGCAAATATCACCATTCATACCTCGACTATCACTGTTATCTAGATTCTCACTTTCATCAACGATATCACTCACACAACCTGAAGCACTCTTGAAATCCTCACATTCTTTACACTTTTTGCACACATTCACTCCACTATCGTTGTTTAACCAGACTCTAACCGCTCTCCTCAATGCATACATTTCGCAAACGGTACACTGAATCAAATCCTTTAAGTTAAGATTTTTAGACAAATATGGCGACCTGGATGCCATCTTTGTATTCCTCTTTATGGGAGCCATGTGCACAGATAATCATCCAGACTCGCTAAAATACTAAAAGTAAACAATACTATGTAAATACTATGCAAATTCATCAATTTTTAATCAAAATATCACTTATCTGTTCAGGAGCTATCCACAAACAGGACATACCATATAGCCCTCTAGTGGCTATCAATATCACGAGTTCCTCAACATCACATACAAAGCTCATGGATCCAAGCCAACCCCCCTGTCCAATGCATTTGTTACCTTGTTATAACAGGTATATACACTGCTAAACATGATCTCTAACAAACCTATACTAAACATCATTTTCCCAACCCAATTCTCGATCCTAACTCTCACTCCACAATTTCAGACAAACAGTTCAAGCCTCAGTCTTTATCACCTGCTTTGTGAAGTGGAACAATTTTATCCTCTTGACACTCCTTTAAGACTAATCTTGTGGTAAAACTCGTGTTAAACGGTGTATCAACACTACCGTTACCTCACTGAAACATTCTCTTAAGCCATGTCATCAAGTCCTACCACCTTATTAACATCAAGTTTACTTGATTCCTCATAGAACGTCTGCTCATTCACCATTCAGCCCTCCTCCACTATATGATATAAATCCAACCTCCTCACAATATGACACTTATGAGGATGAAATACACTGATGAATTGCTTATTAAATACCTTGACTATATCCTCTACAGTGGTTAACAACCCACCATTTTCATTTGCTAATACCCTCCCTAAATCACTCTTTCTTCTACTTGCTGTATGTTAGAAAAATTCTCTTGGATTTTTCTAGACCTGAGTGCCAAGCTGCCACATTTACCAAATCACCTTCCTAGCTTGGTCTTCATTAGTTCTCATGGAAGTGATTATTACCATTTACTATATGCTGCTACCAGAATGCATGTATAATCTCTATATTCATTCATTTTACACTTACCTTATTTAACATCCTGACCTTCAGAATACATTAAGATGCTGCTCTGTTAAATAGCTTTTGAGTGGTGCACAAGCAGTCTCCTTTATGCATAATTCCTCATTCATGCTTATCTCCAAGCTATGCATTTAAACAAAATAGTCTTATCTTTTTGAAGTTCTGCAGACATAACATTCTTACATAAGTCTTCTCAACAGTAAATTGTGTTGGGCTATCATAGTATCTGGTGCACCTTGAACACAAACAAGGGTGGTCTGAAAAGTTATTATTATTATTCTTGACGCCTCCAAGGAGTCCGAAGACTCATCGCGGGAGGACACCCAATGTACAACTCTCTGTCTTCGCCACTACTACCAATCAACTACATCAGCAGCATTCACCACCACAAGTATTTTTTGTCTGTAAATTGCATGTGTTCTGAAGGGCTGATTTGTCAGTATGTGGGATGAAAAACCCGAGTTTCCAGGAGAAAAAACCCTGCTACCTCCGTATGAGATCGGCTAACTCACCTTCAGTTGAAAAAATCCATATAAAGATTCCTCCCGTCACTACGAAAATCAAACTCAGGCCTTTCCCAATCAAAGGGTGCAATGTACCGTCGTTCTTGCAATTGCACTACGGAGGTGCTTAGTAAAAATTCTCGGCCTAACAATGAAAAAAGGAATTTATAATTTCAAAATTATTTTTATTTTACAACATAATCTCCCTTAAGACTAATACATTTCTTCCAGCGATGCTCCTGTGCCATTATCCCGTCCCTGTAGTGGTTCTCAGTAAGATCTGCAAAATACTCCTCTACAGCTACAATCACCTCTTGATTTGAAGAAAAACGCTGACCAGCAAGGAAGAGTTATAGTTTGGGGAAGAGATAGAAGTCAGAGGGAGCCAAATCTGGGGAATAGGGGGTGGATGTTCCAACAATTCATAGTGCAGATCCCTTAATTTTTCCATTGCCAAAACACCTTTGTGGGCAGGTGCATTGTCCTGATGAACGATGACTTTTTTCTTCTGCAAACCTGGTCTTTTCTCACGGATTTTTTTCATCTAGTCTGGTTAAAAGATTGGAATAATATTCCACGGTTATTGTTTTACCCTTTTCAAGATAATTAATAAACAAAATGCTTTTAGCATCCCCAAAACAACGATGTCATGACCTTTCCTGCTAATGGAACCAACTTTTCTTCTTTGGCACTGAACAACTGGCTTCTATCCACTGTTTTGACTGCTGTTTGGATTCTGGTATGTAATGGTAAATCCATGTCTCATCCTCAGTAATAAATCGGCACACAAAATCAGTTTTATTCTTGTTCTAACGCATGAAAATCTCTGAACAGTGCTACAAGCACTGTTCAGAGATTTTCATGCGATGTCGTTTTTGATCTGCTGTGAGCAAGTGCGGCAACCATCTTGCACGAAGCTTTTTCATTTGCAATTCTTCATGCAAAATATATCCTACACGTTCTTTTGAAATGTCTATAGTCTCAGCAATTTCATGCACTTTGACTTGCCAGTCATCCAATACCATATCGTGTACTTGATCAATGATTTCTGGTGTTGTTACACTTTTTGGAGTCCTTCACGTGGATCATCCTCAAGGCTAGTATGGCCATGTTTAAACTCGGCAGCCCATTTCTTAATTGTCAGAAACGAAGGAGAAGAGTGCCCATAAACTTTTATGAACTTCGAATGAATTTCTTTTGGCGTTAAACCTTCTTTTATAAAGAATTTCATAGCTGCATGATATTCAATTTTATCCATTTCAAGGGATACTGACAATACTTTTGCTTCAGACAGCTGTATAAAACAAACTACTTGATAGAATGACTTGCAATTTCAAATGGATGTTTATGACAGATGTACCAACTTAGAAAAAAAAAAAAAACTTGCTGATAGTGTTGCCATCAACTTTTCAGACCACTGTCATAGATAATAAAAGTTACATAAAAGAATTTCTTTTTACTCTAATATTACCTCTTGTTTCTTGTGAACTAGCTGCTGCTTGAGTACTCTCTGAACACTTTGTAAGAAGTGGTAAATACCGAGTCAGTGCTGTAAAGAAAAATAATATTGAATGATATAATCACGTAATCACAAGAAAGATATTTATTTAACCAAATATTTCGGTCTGGAAATAGCAGACCATCTTCAGTGGTATTACAAGAACAGTTTAAAAAAATATAAGCTAGAATACTAACAATAGATCATTAAAATTAGAACATGCCGCGTGATGTTATATCACTAAGTATGAAACGGAATATTTTGAAGTAGAAGCATGATTGAATTTGCTATTTAAAAAAAAAAAAATTAAATTAAAAAAAAATTAATTCATTAATTAATGAGTAATCTTGATTAGACTTTCCCAGATTTTTGATATAGATAAACAGCCATTACGATTCAGGTTGGGGCAATGGAGCAAGGCCTTCACACTTTCCTTGAACAAACGTTCGAACCTATAACAGGATCTATGTAAGAGGTGAGTCCTGGACCAAAAGATGCTGTGGTCAGTTTCAATCCCGTGTTGAGCCAATCCAGACTTTTCAGGTTTGTTGTGAAGAATGGAGGATTTGTGTTCTTGGATTCTTTTTTCAAGAGAACGTCCAGTCTGTCCAAAATAAGAGAGATGACAGTTGCATGGAATTTGATAAACTCCAGGAAGAGATAAAGTTGGGCGTTTATCTTTAGGAGAAGGAAAATGAGAAGACAATTTGTTAATAGGTGAATATGTAGTTGTTAAATCATTAATTAATCAATTTTTTTTTTTTTTTAAATAGCAAATTCAATCATGCTTCTACTTCAAAATATTCCGTTAGTGATGTAACTTCACGCGGCGTATTCTTATTTTAACGATCTATTGTTAAAATAAGAATACGCTTGTATTTTAAAATTAAAATACAAGCTAGTATTCTAGCTTGTATTTTTTAAACTGTTCTTGTAATACCACTGAAGATGATCTGCTATTTCCAGACCAAAATATTTGGTTAAATAAATATCTTTCTTGTGATTACGTGATTATATCATTCAGTCTTATGTCACAAGTATTCTTGAAACAACAAAGAAAAATAATATGTAATGAAAAGAAACCTTTTTAATTAGTCCTGTTAATAATTATTAATAACAGTGATTATAATCACTGTTAATGTGAACAAAGTTCTAAAAAATTTCCATAGCATTACCTTTCACTCCACATTCTGTTCAACTGAAGTTTTGTTAAATTCTAATGTGTCTCAATTGCCTGTCAAGTCAAACAACTTAGCTTGACAGAAACCTAATTAATATTTTGATAAGGTGGTTAATCAGCATAATCTGTTATGTCTGGAACCATAGTGTGCTTGTTTTGCAAAGATCAAAAAAAAAAAAAAAATCCTGAGTTTCTAGGAGGAAAAAATTAGTCTATTTCAGCAGAAAATTTATAAAAGGTTCTTTTCATCCTATAACCAGATTTTTCAACTGAAAGGGCACTATAAGTAAATTGAAATGATTTCTATTAACAGAACAAATTATTCTGTTAGCAAGAATTTCTGGTGATAATGTTGCATATACAGTATAGGATTTTGAACAAGAATTTTTATTGCTTAAAAATTGTAACCAGATTAATATTAAAACAAATATTTTACTTGAAATATTTTAAAGCTGCATGAAACAAGAGAGAGAGAGAGAGAGCACACAGAAGTTAATTAAAACAGCATACATAGAGGTTACAACATAACCGCTAACCACTCGGCCAGCCAGCCTGGCTGGCCGAGTGATTAGCGTATCTGCTCTCCAGCCTAAAGGCTGCGGGTTCGAATCCCGCCGTGGGCATGGATGTTTGTGATTGTGTTTGGAAATATTAGTGGTGGTCGGCAGTAGATGGCTTTGGTGTAGTTGTGGTCAGTTGGTGGATTGAGTGGCAGAGCAGGTGCCCTCCCTCGATGAGTCTTTGGACTCCCTGGAGGTGTCAAACAATAATAATAATGTACAACCACTGCATAACCCTGAGAGAAAGTAAATGATAATGTCACTACAATTAAACTAAACCCCTCTCGCAAAAACTAATTTCAACAAAAATGAAAAATTAACAAAATATATAAAACATTCCTATTCTTCATAGAAACCCAAAAGATGGCACATGTGACTCTAAGAGATTGGACATTGCTTTCAGCAACTCCAAATATCGTGTCCTTTGACACAAATTTCAACATTGCTTCCACTGTGGTGATCCAAACACTTCGGTAAGTCACAGAAATTATTCTCAATGGTATTTAAAGGCCTCCGTTCTCCATTCCATCCGAAATTCCTGCCCACCAAGGTTTAACAAAAGGTGTATCAAAGGAATTGGAGAGAAAATTAGCATCCTGCACATGGCTTGCAACAAAAGTCCGAACTTTGCACTCAGCCTATGCTGAAGTGTAGTAAATGTAAACAAACAACCTTCAATAAATTGAACTAAGTACACAAAGACCAATAGCAAAAAAACTCTTCTCCTGTTCAAATGGAAGTTATATGTTCACTGCAAAGAGACCTACCAGTTAATCAATGATTACCAGTATGGATCCTCACTCTCTCTAGATCCATGGCTGATCTGTAAGCTTACATCACCAGAGCATTTTTTTTTTTTATATTGATTCCATACATGAGAGGTCAAAGGACCTACAAGCACATCAGTGTGTGTGTAGAGTGCAGATAAAAACTGAGATGGAAAATTTGATTTTTTTTTTTTTGAAACATTGCAGATTGTATCTATTTGGAAATACTTTTTACTGTAGGCTATTCCAGAACATGGGGGGGGGGATAGGGAGTAGATGGAATACAAGCAGAAGAATAGAAGCAGGTTTGGTATGTTTGCAGTTGCATAGTAAAGGAATGCTGGGAAGTCGCTCTTTTATTAACAGGTGCAACAGAAAGTGGAGGAATGATGGTTGCCAATGGAGCAGCAACTATGGAAGAACCTATAGAATAGACATAGTGCTGAAACACTTCACCTGGGGGACAGATGGAAGTGTCTGTACGAGAGGGATCATCTATGAGCTAATTGCTTGCCTCTGGATGGAGTCAAGGATTTTAAAGGATGTTTTAGGTGCACCACCCCAAACATGCAAGCAGCATTCTAAACATGAGTGGATTTGGGATTTATACAGAGTTAAGAGTTTGTTGGGTGCAAAATAGGCTATTGAACAAAAGAAAATGCCAAGTTTCTTGGATGCTGGAAAAGCTATTGATGTGATGTGCTTATGCCAGGAAAGACTGGAGGTAAACATTAGTCCAAGCAAGGAGATTTGATCTTGTCTGGTGATTTATGTATTACCAAGGGTAAAGATAGATGAGATATGATCTCTTTTACACAAGAAAAGGCAAGACTGTTTTGGTGGTATTGAACATGACAAGGTTGTCATTTGTCTCATTGAAGGATAGCATGGATATCAATGCTTAAGGCACTAATTGTAGATGATCTTTTAGCCTGGGATGTCAGAGTACTGCATGCTTTGTTAAATGAGTAGGATGAGTAGAGAGTGCAAAGAGAGTCTGCAAAGCTGTACATAGGATTGGTAGTTATTGTGAATAGGTCATTTATGTACAGGAGAAAGAGAGTAGGTGATAGGAAAAGAACCTCGAGGCACTCCAAAATTGGTGGTGAAGCTTGAAAAGGGTGGGGGGGGGTGGCATCTACCACTATTTGCAGAGAATGACCAGAGAGAAAGCTGGCCACCCAATTATAGACGGTGGAAGGGAGAACAAAGGATTACAATTTATTTAGTGGGCCTCGATGCCACCCACACAGTAAAAAGTTTTGAAAATATTGAGGATGACAGCACAAGTTTCTCCAAACCTTTCCATGGTATGTGTCCAGAGGTGGGTGATATACACTACAAGATAAGATGTAGATCTTGAATGGCAGAATCTGTATTGGTGGTCGCTAATTAACTGGTATGTCTATAAGTAGTGGAGGTATTGCCTACTGATGATTTCCTCCATTATTTTGGAGAGGACAGAAGTTAGTAGTTTGAAGGTAGACTTTCATCACCCTATTTAGGAACAGGATGGATATGAGCTTGCTTCCATGTATTGGGATAAGTACCAGATATGTGTAATAAATTGTAGAGACAACACAGGATGGGTATTAGTTCTGGAGCACAATATTTGAGAACAATTGGAGAGATGCCATCAGGAACAGAAGACTTTAGTATGCAAGTTATTGCATAGTTTCCTGATGTATGTTTGTCAGAAAATTATAGGAAGCATACGGTGCTTGGAGGAGGTGATTTAACCTTGGTCATCTATGCAGGAGTTCGAGGAAAAGAGTGATGCCAGGAGGTCAGCTTTATCTTTACATTTTCAGTTGAACCAGGGCTTGCAAAGTGGATAGAGATTATGGATTGAATGGGGGATGAAGGTGTTTCATATATCAGTGAGATTATTTCTGTGACTCATTTGCAGCAGGTGTTAGGGTCAGGTGAGTGGAAGTAATACTTAGACCAAGAAAAGGAGGAGTAGAAATTCTGGAGGTCATCCCAGTTGGCTCCTTTGTAGTGCCAGAGGATGTGAGATAGGGAGTGGTTGGAGGAGGGAGTTCTGTGAGAGAGACTTGTGTAAGATTGTGGTCTCAGTTGCCAAGAGGAAAGGTGATCTCTACTGTGTATCTGGAAGGAGAACTGGTCAAAAAGAGATCCAGACTATTTAAGAGGTGAAGAGCATTATCAGGAATTCAAGTGAGTACATGTACGATCTGTGTTAGGTCATTACTTATAGAAAAAAATTTTGCTTCTCATCTTGCTAGGTCAGGGGAACCAGATGGAATTGTGGATGTTGAGCCACCTAGGAAGATGACCTCATTATCTGGATTGCAGGTGATCGTGTTTTATGGAAAGGAATGTGAAGATATCTGAGTGGTTATCAGTGTTGGAGAGACCAATAAATGCAACAATTAATGTCAGTAAATACCAGCCTGGTTGGCCAAGTGGTTAGTGTATCCACTCTCCAATCAAAAGGCTGCGAGTTCAAATCCCGCCACGGGCATGGATGTTTGTGATTGCCTGTGAAAAATACTAGTGGTGGCGGTTGGCGGTAGATGCCATTGGTATAGTTGCAGTTCACTGTAGTTGGTGGATTGAGTGGTGGAGATGGAAAGTAGAGTAGGTGCCCTCCCTCGATGAGTCCTTGGACTCCCTGGAGGTGTCACGTAACAATAATCATCATAATAATGATAATATAAATGGGGCAGGGAAACCGAGTTGGAAATGGTCAAAAGCAGGGAATTCTAAATTGGCATAAATCTGACATGGCCTGCCATTTTTTGGCAGGTTATGTCAGATTTCACCACTCTTGTGGTGAAAAGAACGATGAACTGTCTAATTTAGGCATTGCAAGTGGACAGCAGTAGATGTAGTCGCAATCTGGGTTTCTGTCAAGAATAAGATGCCTGGTCTGGAAGACTGCAAGTGGTGGTGAATATCATTTATTTTTATGTTAATGACACACGTTAGCAAAACGGATGTGAACGAGGTTTTAGTGAAGAGATTCTGGCATGGTTTGTATGTCGTGACTGGTTGTGATGAGACTTTTTTTTTTTGATGGAATTAATTTAGGAGAGAGATTTGCTTTTGTCACTGCTATTATTTTTGAGAGTCTTCATAAGTTTGATTAAAAAAAAGGATATAGTGGAGACATGCAGTGAGAGAATACTCTTGGACATGATATCCACATAAAGAGAAATCAGTCTCCATGCCATGATGTGGCATAGACAGTGCCCCCTACATACCACTACTCAGACTCCCTCTCCAGGTACAATCTGGCAAAGTTTGTAAGAGCAGGATTATGCACCAGTTGATCAGTGAATAATTGGTGCATCATTGCCTCCCGATGTTACTGATAGGTTTGGGTGCATGTGCTAACTGATGGCTGGCCTGCAGCATCATTTTAATTTATGTATCCTCAAAATTGGGAAGGTTATGGGTCTCTAAGTATGTTTGTCATGACAAACATACGTGGAGAAGTGGAAGGGGGGGGGGGGGAACTGGAATCCTTGCTCTGGAGACCAAATATGGCATTTGCCACTTCAGGACTCTAATAAGACTTCCAAGCAGTGGTATTTCACTGGGCAATGAAGAACATCCTCTGCCTATTATCTAGTAGGCATTCCTCTGACTAGGAAAGTATCCCTTTGTAGTAGGACATGTACTGTAGAAACGTCTAGAGAAACTATTGACATTTCCAAGCATTTGACCATGTCTGGCAATGAGAACTGCTCAGTAAATCGCCTTTCTTTGGTCTACCTGCCACTTTCTGTAATTGGGCAACCTTTCTTTCTAACCATTTGCTGTGTCATGGTGGATGGCTCCTATCTTTGAGCTCTTTTACCAATGTAAGAGTACCTAAAGAACCTATCTTCCATGCAGTGCTCAAGACATCTCACAAGCTCACCTGCAACCAGTAGCTGCTAAACCACTGATATCCCTGCCAGTGCAGTGGGGTGAGGATAACCAGGTTATCCTCGATGCTATAAAAATACAGTTTTGCCTTTTTTTTCTCACAAAAATTATCTCAGCTAACCTATTCTTACTAAATAACATAAAAATCACCAGACAGGATGAGATCCCACTCTTCAAACAATTACTTTCATCTTCTATAGGCATAAACATGTCATACCAGTAACTTCCTTGGCTGCTAAAATCTAGGTTTTTTTTTCTGCTCAAGACTCTACTTTTTACTTATCCAGCTATTACTAACTGTACAAAAAATCCAAAATCTGCTCATCCATAAAATACTGTTCACATGTTTGGGATGTTGCACCCAAAACATTCCTAAAAATTCTTGATGCTGTCCAAAGGAAAGCAATTCAGCCAATGACTGATCCCCTTCCTCACTGAATTCAGATCAACTGCACATCCTCGAATCACCCTTCTTGGGGACTTCAATGTCCATAACTCAGATTGGCACCCCCCTTCTCCAGTTTCACCAATTAAGCAGGCTCAAAATGTCTCTACCAAACCAACCTACCCTTTACATATGCTCTCTTTATCCTCTCTAAACTAAATCAACCACTCTGACCTCTTCAACTATCTCTCTGTAAACAGTGAGGACATCCTTCTTGGGGATTTCAATGTCCACAACTCAGATTGGTTCCCCTTCTCCAGTTTCACCGATCAAGCAGACAGGGATGCTGAGGTGTTTGCAATCAGCAATGACCTATCTCAGATCATCGATCTTACTACCAGAATAGCTGACAATCCCCTCCTATTTGCAAACCTACTTGACCTCTTCCTAACAAGCTCCCCTTCCAGGTATACTGTGGTTGTTGATTCTCCTCTTGGTAACTCAGACCTACAACCTTCACCCACCAGTTTAGTCTCATTCCTTTGGCACAATAAGGGTGCCAACTGGGAGGAAAACTGCAACTTTTATTCCCCCTCTCCACAATCCAACTACTGCTTCAGTTCTCCTGATCCAAACAATTGCTCAGACTGAATAACAGAAATCATTCTCACAAGAATGAAGGCTTTCATCCCCTATTCCAGTTCAAATTCTCAGCCATCATCCAAGCCTTGGTTCTCAAAAAAAGTGTGCCAATGCTGTAAAGGAAAAAAAAAAAAAAACCTCTGCTGACCACAAATGGCTCAAGACCAAAATTCCAGGTGCCCACTCTGCAGATCACAACCATTGTAAAAGAATCATCACCAAATCAGACTTTGAAAGGCTGAAAATTCACCTCCTGCCCACCCAAGTTTTTGCCACTCTCACAACCAGATGTGTTGTAATAGGTTTCACGGTAATAATAAGAACACAGATGGTTAAGAAAATAACTATTTATTAACTTAAAAGCTAATATTCCGCTGGTATTATATCCAGCATCTTCAGAGCACACAACACAAAGTTTGTTACAAAGGCAAGACAACCACAATCCAGCGTAACAGTGGGGCTAGTAAAAGTGATTGCAGTGTGCAACACAAGACTAAAGTCCTAACATGGCGCCATCTAGGTTAAAAAAAAAAAAAAAAAAAAAAAAAAAAAAAATTCAAAGTTTTGAAATAGTAGTCCAAATGATAGTCTTAAAAAGTTTGAAAAGTATAAATTAAAAAATAAAAGTAATAACTATTAATTTGGTCTTAGGATGACTGTCTCCCAAATCTTTGGTAGATTTATACAGCCATACTTGATAAGGTTTGGAGTATGTTTTAAGGCTTCTGTTGATTCCAGGAATAACCTCTCTGACTTGTAGAAGCTTCTGTGCATTACTTTTGTTTCTTTCCAATTGATCCTGTGTGCAGGGGTATCCAAAGCATGGTCTGCCAGACCCGACTTACCATAGCGAAAGTGTCGGATATATTTTTTGTGTTCACTGAGGCGGATGTCCACATTTCTTCCTGTCTGTCCGTAGTAGGCTTGATGGCAAGAACAGGGCACTTCATAGACACCTGGATGTGATAAAGGAGTGCATTTGTCCTTAGGTGAACGGATGAGAGTTGCTAATTTTATACAAGGTTTAAATACTGTGCGTAGTTGGTGTTTGTTAAGCACTCTAGATATCTTTTCAGATGTGCCTTTAATGTATGGGATGGTAATGGTTTTGTTGTAGTCTTCTGTGGTAGATGGAGGGGATTTATGGGTAGCATTTAGTATGTTATCTATTTTACAGGGATTATAACCATTGATTAAGAAGGTTTGACGTAGGTGAGAAAGTTCAGCAATGAGAGCAATGTCATTGGAACAGATTGCTCTAGCTCTATGGGTTAGTGTTTTTAAGATACCATATTGTTGAGAAGGGTCATGGTGTGATTGTTTGTGTAAGTATCTCCCTGTATGTGTGGGTTTTCCGTAAACCGAAAATGATAAGGAACCTTCTGGAAGACGTGTGATCAGTGTGTCCAAGAAGGGCAGGCAGTCATTGGCTTCTAGTTCCATTGTAAAGTGGATTTTAGGGTGCTGGCTATTTAGATGCACTAAAAATGTATTCGATGTGTCTGGGCCATGTGGCCAAATAGCAAACACATTGTCAACATAGAAGCCTATCCACGTGTCACAACCAGATGGTACTGTAGTTACCTCACCTAAAGACAAAGCCAACTTACTAGCATCTCTTCAAATTCCTGCACTAATGACCTGGGTAAAGTTCCCTCCACACTAAGAATGGCTCCCTTCATGTCACCCATAGTCTTCCAACAAAAAGAAATCCAAGAATCCTCAGTTCCCTTCATGTCACTCATAGTCTTCCAACAAAAAGAAATCCAAGAATCCTCAATAACCCAAACACAAACAAGACATCTGGTCTTGATAGTATCCCACTATTGTGTTAAAAAAATCCCAGAATTAACACCTATCCTGTATCACCTCTTCAATCTATCCTATTCAATTGGTATCTACCCTACATAGAAGCAGGTCCACATCCAGCCTATCGCAAAGAAATGATAAAAGTCATCCAACGAACTACTGTCCAATTGCTCTCCCTTCTGTTCTCTCTAAAATTATGAAGAAGGTTGTCAAAACCAGCTCCTGAATCACCCAGAGTCATACCAACTAATCAGTGACCAGCAGTATGGATTTCCCCACTTGCAACTACAGATGATCATCTTGATTTCAATACCCACCTATAGACTCAAGCCACGGAGAAATTTGGAAACTCACATGATTGCTCTCAACATTTCAAAGGCATTTGATCAAGTTTGGCACAGGGGCCTACTTAAATTGCCATCCTATGGTCTGGCTTCTTTATTCTACAACTGGATCGCCAAACTTCTCACTGGTCGCTCACTACATGTCATGGTGGATTTTCTACTCTCCTCAGATTTCCCCACCAATGCAGGAGTACTCTAGGGTTCTGTTCTTTCATCCACTCTCTTCCATATAAATGACCTGCTCTCTCAGACTCACAATCCTATCCATAGTTTTGATGACAGTATACTCAATTCCTCCTTTTCATTCAGGAAACCTGGTAGTGCTCAAGTAATAGAATCCTCAAGATCTTCCATGACTTTTCAACTATAGCTTCCGCAGCCATCAAAAACCTTGGTGTACTTTTTTTGTACAAGACACTACTTCACACCTTCACAGCTGCAAACTCTATACAAAGGCCAAATCTGCCTAGTCATGGAATATTGCTCCCATATTTGGAGCGGTGCACCAAAATCCTCTCTAAGATTGCTCAATTCTATCCAGAAGAGGGTAATCTAATCCAGAATGATCTCTCTCTCACATACATACCCACTTCACTCTCTCTCTCTCAGAGACATTCAGTTTTTGCCTTGTGCCTCTTGCACCTCTAAAACCACTAAAACAAGAGCCATTGCTAACCCACACCCTTTTACAGTCCATCTTGAAACTCACCAAACCAACTTCAATGCTACCTTCATCCTATCTACTTCTGTCTTGTGGAACAGTCTTCCCCAGCCTTCCTGAAAGATTACAACCCTCAGCTGTTCAAGCCTCTAGTCCACATGCCAGCACTAATGTGCTATAGGTCTTGTGGCCTTTTGTGTGTAATTATATATATCTTCTATTCCTCTAGTCCACATGCCAACACTAATGTGCTGTAGGTCTTGTGGCCTTTTGTTGAAAAACTGGGCATGTTTTTTACTTATCACTGAGTTTCAACAGCAACCTGTCTTTCAATTCATGTAGGCAGCAGACAAAAGCAAATGACTAGTAATGTGTGCCTCCCAAGATTAGTGTTAACTCCATGGATGTTCTGAAAAATAAGAAGTTAATCCATTAAACATACTCTAATTTCCAGAGTATGTTCTAATTTCTACACATTTAAGCCTACCTTTAGGTAGGTTTAAATGCTGATTGTAGTTTCACAGAATATCTTCATAGCTGTCATTCAGACCATAGTTACACTACAAAAAACATATTTCTCTTCCATTTCTATTTTTTTTCTAAATTTCTTGTTTTCTTATATTTGATTGTTCCTCAGTTTTCAAGACAAATTTAAAACCTGTTTCTCTGAAATTTAATATGGTTCTCTTTAGATAATGTAGATTATATTATTTGAAACTTGAATTATCACTGCATGATTTTTATCTAATTTCTAAATTTGAGAATTGTTGTGTGTTTTTACTTTATGCACATCCAAAATTCTATAAATTTTTTCTACTCTTCTGATTTACTCAAGGTTAAAGTTATGCTTTTCTATACATTTAAGAATCAAAACAAGCTAAAGCTGGTTTCAATAAGATTGGAATTGCTCATTATAGTACACTTGCTACTTTTTTTTTAATTTTTTTATGGTAGTGGTTTAGAGCATAATCCTAGAAGTTGGTAATGGTAGTAGTAAATAAATGAATTCTCATCTTTGTAGCCATGGAAAAAGAATGTTTCTGTTGAATAATTGCTTTTATCCTTTGTCATCATTACTACTGTCTCAGCATTGAACATTGTCTCTTACTGTATAATTTCTTCAAAAATCATTCTGAATAACTTACTCTGGTTCAGGAGATGACCTATCCATTTCCTCTTCTATTTTCTGCTGTCCTAATGATATTCCTTTTTCCTCTATTTCTCAGCTTACTTTCTAATTGGTCACTCTTTCTGCCCAATTAATTTTTTAGCACTCTTCACACCATGACTCAGCTCCGATCAAATCTTGGTTGGATAAAGTCTACATTTCATATGTAGAAAGAAAAATGCTCCAATATATGGTTTATGAATTTTTTTTTGTAGTGTTGTCTCATCTTTGTTAAAGTTTCTTTTCAACTGCAATTCCACATCTTATGCTTTTTTTTTGATTATATAAAAAAGATTCTGTGCTAGATTAAAAAATATATGTCTTAGGTATTTGCAACTTAACATACTGTTTTGCTACTGATTAAGATCTGCAAGTGCTGAGCAATTATTGGTGAGAGTCTACTTATAACAGGTATCTACCATACTGAATGAACTTATCCTTCAGAAGATGCCTTTACTCAGGACGTCACAATAACAGAATTAGAAACAAAAATTAGTCAAAGTGACCCTGATAAACTGCCTACAGGTCTCAACACAGTACAAAAGATCAATTATTTTATCTTTGCAAATCAGTCATAGATAGCTTTCAAGAAAAACCACCAAAGAAGACAACAGCAATATTCTTGAATCTCACAGCTGCTGCTTACAATCGTTTCTGGAGACAAAAATTAATAAAAATTGCATATGATACAGGAATAAGGGAGGGATGCATTAATTTGGATTTCAGATTTAATGAAAGGAAGAAAAATGAAAGTAAAAGTTAACGGAATTTATTCCAACATGCATCGAACTTGGGCTGGAGTGCCACAAGGTTCTGTTTTGCCCAATCCTATTTCTCATCTATATGAACAATATCCATCCTCACATAATAAATGACATAAAAATAGCATGCTATAGCAATCAGACACACAAGCAGTAATCCTCAAAAATCTGAAAAAGTCCTAAATAATTCAATAAAAGGTTTAGAAAAATGGACAAAGGAACTTAAACTACAGATAAACCAAGAAAAACAAAACTGAGCATCTTCTCCACTGATAGTAAATATAGACACAATTACAACCCAAAATCAAAATATGGGGTGCTTAAGGGTCAAAGCTACATAACTGAGAGGAGACCTCCACATAGCCTTTAAAGGAATGCGGAGAACCGACCAGGGCTTCTGACCTAATGCCCAATCCTCAAGTTCTCGTGGTGCACCCTGTTGGGTATCTACCTGGATACTGAACAAACGAGGATGGGTTGGCAATTTGGGATTTAGCCAACCAAATTGAATTCTTATTGGTTAAACCAAAATATAACATGCTGGTACAACATGACAAAATTTCATGCTGGCTGGGGCATCGCCTGCTTAAACAAGGCCCCCGCTGTTTTGGACAGGGAACCAGGGCGAACAGCGAAAAGTCAGCTACTGGAACAAATCTGAAAACACACCCCAATTCAACATCACCAGAGTTAAAGATCGGTACTATCAACATAAGAAGCCTGAATGGCAAAGAAATGGAGCTAGCTGAGGAATTAGATAAGTACCAGATCGACATAATAGGGGTGACTGAAACAAAAAAGACAAAATCTGGTAAAATTTTTCTGAGCAATAAATATAAAATGTTATATTCAGGCAATGACAATCAAGGAAAAGAAGGAGTAGCCATAGTATTCAACACAAAATATGAGGCTAATCTTCTTGCAAATATGAGAATGGGGAACTGGACAATGAGGTTTATTTGTGCCTATGGTCCCACACAAGATTCTACTAAGGTAGAAGTGGAGGAATTTTTTGATGCTTTAGAGAAAGCAGCTGACACAATGGAAAAGGAAAAGTTGGTCCTTGTTGGGGATCTAAATAGCAGAGTAGGAAATGATTGTCAGACATACAAAAATATTTTGGGAAAATTTGGAGAAAAGAGCAAAGCTAATAATAATGGCAAATATCTGTTGGATTTCTATTCAGGATATTAATTGGTTATTACTAACACCATGTTCCAACATAAAAATGTGCACAAATTCACATGGAGAGAAGAGGCAAGGAATAAGAAAAGTCTCACTGACTATGTTATTGTTGATAGTGATGTTTTCTCCCTGGTGCAGGACACCAGAGTGTACAGAGGATTTGAAATTGGAAGTCATCACAATTCAGTCTTGAGCAGGATAAAATTGAATATCATATTGAAAAGAATAACATGTAAGAAAATTTTAAAGCGAATAAAAGTTGAGCAGTTCTCAGATGTGAACTGTAGACTAAAATACACAAAGATTATTGAAGAAAAAATGAAAGAGTTTGAGAACAGCAACAAAACCTTGGAGGATTCAGCCAGAGAGGCATGTGGTTGTCTGAAGGATAGAAAAATCAGAACTCCATGGTAGACACAGGAAATTAAAGAGGCAGTAAAGGGAAAGAAGAAAGCATATCAAAAGTTTCTGGCAAATAAGTTAGCTTGTGTTCTAACAGAATACAGAGACAAATGGAAGAAAGCTAAACACTGTGTAAAACTAGCTAAACGAAGGTGGCAAAATATTCTGGAGGTTGTTGAAGAAGCTTAGAAATTGAGGAAAGAGTGCTAAAAAAGGAGTTAGAGATGATAAAGGTGACATTAAATTGGGAGGAAAAGATATCCTTGAAGTATGAAAAAAACTGCTAAACGAAACAAGCAATGATGACAGCAGAGTGATAAAAAACACTGACCAGGCATGCAGCCAGGAAAACATATCCATACTTGAAATAGAAAAAGCCAAAGGTTTGAAATGTGGAAAGGCAGCAGGAGTAGATGATATTTGACCAGAAATGCTGAAGAATGGTGGCATAAGAGTCTTACAGTGGCTGCACTGCATAGATCAGAAAGCCTGGACAGAGGGACGAATTCCTGATGACTGGAGTAGAGTTCTCATTGCACCCATATATAAAAAGGGAAATAAAACTGAATGTGAGAATTACAGGGGCATTTCATTACTGAGTGTTCCTGGTAAGATATATGAAAGTATACCTGAGAAACGGTTGAGAAGAATTGTGAAAGAAAAGCTTGGTGAAGAACAAGTTGGATTCAGGTCAAATAGAGGCTGTCAGGATCATATCTTCACTTTACGACAAATAGTCAAGAAAGCATGGGAATATAACAAAGATCTGTATTTAAGTTTTGTCGATTTGGAAAAGGCTTATGACAAAGTGCCAAGAGAGAAGCTATTCAATATGCTACAGTTATATGGTGTGAATGGGACATTATATCAAGCAATACTTAGTCTTTATTTGAGTTGTAAGTCAGCAGTTAGAATTCAAGGAAGTACAGGAAGATGGTTTAATGTTAAATCTGGTGTGAGACAAGGATGTACATTATCCCCTCTGTTATTCATTATTTATATGGATCACATCATGAAAGAAAGTGGTATTAAACATGATATCAAAATTGGAGATGTTAATGTCAGCTCTTTGCTTTATGCGGACGATGTTATACTTTTAAATAAATCTCCTACAAGTCTGCAGGATTCCCTGACTAAATTGAATAACTGTTGTAATAGATATGGTATGAAGGTCAGCAATAAAAAGACAATGACAATGAAAATAGGCAGAATCATTGAAAATGTCAACTGCGTTGTGAACGGAGAACCTGTGGAACAAGTAAAACATTTCAGCTACTTAGGCATGATTTTTAGTGAAGATGGTAAATTAAATATGGAAATAGACAACAGAATCAACAAAGCTGGTATGGTAGGAAGTCAATTGAATAAATTAATATGGAATAAAAGAGAAAGTAGTCAAAACACTAAATTAGCTGTATGCAAGACAGTGTTCAAACCAGTTTTAACTTATGAATCTGAGAGCTGGGTCAGAAGTAAAACTCTTGACCAAATACTAGAGACAGCAGATATGAGAGTCCTGAGAAAGATTAGAGGTGTGAACAGATGGCATCAATGGCAATATCATATTAAAAACGAGGATATTAGGAAAGAACTTGACATTGTCAGCATCCAGGAATGAGTTAGCAGAGCTAATTTCAGGTGGTATGGTCACTTAAATAGAATGGCGAGGGAAGATTAGCAAAACAAGTGTTCTCTGCCAAGTTGGCAGGAAAATGACCCATTGGAAGGCCAAGATATAGGTGGATTGATACTGCATAAAGTGCCTTAGATGATAGAAATATAAGATCTGATAATGTTGGAGGCTTGACAAGTAACAGACTGATTTGAAAGAAAATTGTAGATAGGAAGTTAGTAATGATGTAAATTTTTCATGTAGTACTATCATATCCTGTACACCCCTTGAGGGTACATGGCAGGAATTTGATGATGATGAAATGAAAATATATAATACCAAAATAGCAAAAACAGTCTCCAAAATACTTAGGCCTAACCCTAGATGCTGAACTGAGATTTACAACTCATATTACAAATATATCTAACAAAGCTCTTAAAAAGCTTAATACCATCAAAAGGCCTTTGTGGAACAAAGGTGTAAAGCCAAAGACACTCAAAACTACATATATGGCACTCATACAACCCACAATAGAATATGCCTCATCAACATGCGCCCCAGCTTCTATTGGCTCAAAAGAAAAACTTGACAGAGTACAATCAAGGGCCACAAAAGTTATCATAGATGCAGTCTCATCCACAAATAATTTAAAAGCTCAACAAGAGTGGGCTTCGTATACTAGAAGACAGAAGAAAGCTCTCCAAAGTTAAATAAAATAATGGAATCAGGAGCCACCAACCGGATCACATCTCACTCAGGACTTTCAATGCCTGGACAAGAAAATCTAGACTATCTACGTTACAATAGGATCGTGAAATTAGAAAAGAGATCGACTTAGAGCACCTTCCATTGAAATAAGCAAAGAGCTGTTCTTTTCCATTATTCTACCAAAAAACGTCAAAAAAGGATTCACAGCAAGAAATAAAAGAAAAGGACTTGACACTATACATCACTTAAACAATCTAAACCATGTCATTGCCTACACTGATGGATCATCTGATGAAGCATTCAACCAAGGAGGTTCAGGAGTTTTTCTAACTCTACCTGGAGGCAAAGAAATGCAAATCAAAACCACAGCTAGCAAAATAGCTTCAAACTTCACTTGTGAATTAACAGAGACACAGACAGCTCTCAAATTCTACCTCTTAAATCCAGTAATAAACATTACAGAAGAATAATTATCTACAGTGACTCAAAATCTGCACTTCAGGCATTAAAAAATGGAAAAACAAATCTCACACAGGAAATTCATGAACTACTAACTACCTTAAATTTGAAAACTAAGAACTGCACACTGCAATGGATACCAGCCCATATAAATATTGAAGGCAATGAAAAAGTAGACAGACTAACCAAAGAAGCAAGATACTTACCTCAAAAATTACGTCCACTATCACTAACTGATGATAACTCGGTTGCCAAAATAAGATTGGTAAAACAAACTATCAAGAAGAAGAATGAAATCAGTGAAATTAATGAAAATAGAGAAATAACTAAAGTCATCACCAGACTAAGGACGGAACATTTTAAATGAAAATTCAGCCAGCCGGTAGTACGAGCTATGAAACATCCTCCTACAGTCCAGGAGTTGAACTAACTCTTGTCCATATTTGTTATTGTCCAGCAATTGTTGCTGCTCTACAGAAAATTGACAATAACCCTAGAGAAAAGCTCTACTCCAAAGTTCAACAGATTGCCAAAGAAGTTCTACAGATCCACGGTCATATCTAGAAGCTATTCAGTGGACTCAACAACAACAATAACAACAACTGAACGAACAAGGATGGGCTGTCAATTTGGGATTTAGCCGACCAGATTGTATTCTTATTGGCTTAAATCACAAAATAAAATGATGGTACAACAGAACAGAATTTCATGCCGGATGGGGCGTCATCAGGTTAAGGCCACCCATTGCTTTTGCCAGGGAACCAGGGTAAACAGTGAAAAGTCAGCTACAGATCCAGTCAGGAACAAATCCTAAAACAAACCCCAATTCAACATCACCAGATTTCAAGATCAGTAATATCAACATAAGAAGCCTGAATGGCAAAGAAATGGAGACAGCTGAGGAATTGGATAAGTACTAGATCGACATAATAGCGGTAACTGAAACAAAAAAAGACAAAAACTGGTGAGATCTTTCTGGGCAATAAATACAAAATGTTATATTCAGGCAATGACAATCAAGGAAAAGAAGGAGTATTCATAGTATTCAACACAAAATACGAGGCTAATCTTCTTGAATGGCAGGCAGTCTCAAGTAGAGTGATGTGGGCAAATATGAGAATGGGGATGTTGAAAGTTTATTTTTCACTTGGTTAGAGTATAATAAATTTAGTTTAATCCTTTATCCAAGTGTGAGCAAACAAAGTTTGCGCCTGAAAGTATCTTCAGGACTGGGGTAAGGTGGTACAACACCAGGGAAACTCGCTGCAAAGGTGGAGCAAGCTACCAACACTCCTGTCTCAGTATCTCCTATAATGCAAAACACATCTCCTTGCAGATATGTCTAATGTTATGCATTAAGGGAAGAGCCACTACCCAGCCTAGTTTCGACCTTTATTGAGGTCTCTTCAGTGGGAGCCAGGCCCAAGCTGAGATACCAGGCAGAAGCATTCGCAGGTCATCTCTACCTATAGGAGTTGCCAAATGGTGTGCCACCCTTTTTTAATAAATTACTCTGGATTTAGAGAAAGATGTTGAAAGTTTATTTTTCACTTGGTTAGAGTATAATAAATTTGGTTTAATCCTTTATCCAAGTGTGAGCAAACAAAGTTTGCGCCTGAAAGTATCTTCAGGACTGGGGTAAGGTGGTATAACACCAGGGCAACTCGTTGCAAAGGTGCTGTACTGGTGTTTCCCTGGTGTTGTACCACCTTACCCCAGTCCTGAAGATACTTTCAGGCGCAAACTTTGTTTGCTCACACTTGGATAAAGGATTAAACTAAATTTATTATGAGAATGGGGAACTAGACAATGAGACTTATTTGTGCCTATGGTCCCACAGAAGGTTCTACTAAGGTAGAAGTGGAGGAATTTTTTGATGCTTTAGAAAAAGCAACTGACACAATGAAAAATTGGTCCTTGTTGGGGGATCTAAATAGCAGAGTAGGAAAAGATTATCAGACATACAAAAATATTTTGTAAAAATTTGGAGAAAAGAACAAAGCCAATAATAATGGCAAAAACATGTTGGAATTCTGCTCGGGACATGGACTGGTTGTTGTCATCATCATCAAATTCCTGACATGTACCCTCAAGGGGTAACTGGATATGATAGTACTACGTGAAAAATTTAGATCATTACTAACATCCTATCTACAAGAGACTGGTTATTACTAATACAATATTCAATCATAAAAATGTGCATTCACAAATTCACATGGAGAGAAGAGGCAAGGAATAAGAAAAGTTTCATTGTTTATGTTATTGTTGATAGTGATGTTTTCTCCCTGGTACAGGACACTAAAGCGTACATAGGATTTGAAATTGGAAGTGATCACCATTTAGTCTTGAGCAGGATAAAATAGAATTTCATATTGAAAACATGAACATGTAAGAAAGTCAATAAAAGCTGATCAGCTCTCAGATGTGAACTGTAGACTAAAATACACTAACTTTATTGAAGAAAAATTCAGAGTTTGAGAACAGGAATCAAACCTTGGAAAAATTCAGTGGCAAGCCCTGAAGAAAATATTCATTGATTCAGCCAGAGAGGCTGAGGTTGTCTGCAAGGATAGAAAAATCAGAAAGTTAAAGAGACAGTGAAGGTAAAAAAAAAAGACATATCAACAGTTCCTGGCAAAATAAGTCAGCTTGTGCCCTTAGAGAATACAGAGACAAATGTAAGAAAGCTAAACATTGTGCAAAATTAGCTAAACAAAAGTCACGGGAAGAATATAGAAAATGAATATCAGGAAGGTGGCAAGATATTCTGGAGGTTGTTGATGAAGCTCAAGAAATGGAGGAAAGAGTGCTGTAAAAGGAATTAGAGATGATAAAGGTGACATGAAAACTGGAGAAAAAGATATCCTTGATATATGGAGTTATTACTTCAAATAATTGCTAAATGTAACAATCAGTGACAGCAGTGGTAAAAAAACTGACCAGGCAAGCAATCAGGAATACATATCCATACTTGTAGAAAAAGCCATCAATAGCCTGAAGAGTGGGAAGCAGCTGGAGTAGATGACATTCGACCAGAAATGATCAATTATAGAGGTATAAAAGTCTTACAGTGGCTGCACTGCATAGTTCAGAAGGCCAGGATAGAGGGACAAATTCCAGATGACTGGAGTACCCATAGTACCCATATATAAAAAGGGAAATAAGGCTGAATGTGAGAAATACAGGTGTTTCTCTACTGAGTGTTCCTGGTAAGATTTATGCAAGTATACTTGAGAAACAGTTGAGAAGGATTGTGGAAGGAAAACTTGGTGAAGAACAAGCTGAATTCAGACCAAATAGAGGCTGTCAGGATCAGATTTTTACTTTACGACTAATTGTTGAGAAATCATGGGAATATAACAAAGATCTGTATTTAAGTTTTGCAGATCTGAAAAAAGCATACGACAAGGTGCCAACAGAGAAGCTGTTCAAAATGCTACAGTTATATGGTGTCAGTGGGGCATTATATCAAGCAATACTTAGTCTTTATTTGAGCTCTAAGTCAGCAGTTAGAAATGAAGTAAAGGAAGATTGTCTAATGTTAAATCTGGTGTCAGACAAATAATAAACATTATCCTCTCTGTTATTCATTATCTATATGGATCACATGTTGGAGGAAAGTGGTATTAAAACTGATATCAAAATTGGAGATGTTAATGTCAGTTCTATGCTTTATGCAGATGATGTTATACTTCTAAATAAATCCGCTACAAGTCTGCAAGATTCCTTGACCAAATTGAATAACTGTTGTAATAGAGATGGTATGAAGGTCAGCAATAACAAGACAAAGACAATGAAAATAGGCAGAAGCACTGAATATATATCAACTGCATTCTAAATAGAGAACCTATAGAACTAGTAAAACATTTCAGCTACTTAGGCACAATTTTTAGTGTAGATGGTAAATTAAATATGGAAATAGATAATAGAATCAACAAAGCTGTTATGATAGGAAATCAACTGAATACATTTTTATGGAATAAGAGAGAAATTTGTGAAAACACTAAATTAGCTGTATACAAGACAGTGTTCAAACCAGTTTTAACTTATGGATCTGAGAGCTGGGTCAGAAGTAAAACACTTGACCAAAGACTAGAGACAGCAGATATGAGAGTCCTGAGAAAGATTATAGGCATGAACAGATGGCATCAATGGCAATATCATATTAAAAACGAGGATATTAGGAAAGAACTTGACATTGTTAGCATCCAGGAATGGGTTAGTAGAGCTAATTTCAGGTGGTATGGTCACTTAAATAGAATGGGCAAGGAAAGATTAGCAAAACAAGTGTTCTCTACCAAGTTGGCAGGAAAACAACCTATTGGAAGGCCAAGATATAGGTGGATTGTTACGGTAAAAAGTGCCTTAGAAGATAGAAATATAAGATCTGATAATGTTGGAGTTTTGATAGGTAACAGATTGATTTGGAGGAAAGTTGTAGATAGGAAGTTAGCAAAGATGTAAATTTTTCATGTAGTACCATCACATCCTGTATACCCCTTGAGGATACATGTCAGGAATTAGATGATGATCATGAAGTGTTGAACAATTATCGGTGAATGTCTACTTATAACTAAGACTTTGTTTTTAGTGGTATTTATAATTATTATTATTATTTGACACCTCCATGAAGTCCTAAAACTCACTGAGGGAGGGCACCTACTCTACAACTCTCTGTCTCCACCACTGATCCTCATCCACAAACCACCTAATCTAAACCAACGCCATCTAATGTCCACCATTACCACTATTATTTTCACAGACTATCACTAAAATCTATGCCCACGATGAGATTTGAACCTGCAGCCTTTTGGCTGGACAGCAGATATGCTAACCACTCGACCAACCAGGCCAGCAGTTCATAATCATATAACATTTTCTAAAAATTCTTCCATAACCTCCAAAACAAATGTCATTATTGTAATTATCAGATCCATAGTGTCAAATAAAAAAACTCATTGTGGGAGGTCCCATTGCCATATACAGAACTCATTATACTATGCCTTAAAATGCTTTTAGTCTCTGAACCCATCAAACATTCTCAGGTAAAACATTCCAATGACCCACTCTTTTCTGGAAAAAACACCCTACTCCTCACTCTCCTTTTGCAGTTGTTTCAGAATCAGCAATTTTTAATTATTGCAAATATAACCCAAAGTACACTATGGCCATTTATGATTATACACTGAATTAGCTTTACATTAGGAATACCCACCTAATAACATGTTGGTCCATCTCTCTGTGCTGTCACGGCTTACAGATGCCTAGGAACAGATTTCACAAGGTGTCAAACATCCTCCATGTGTAACTCAACCCATTTCCACTGCAGCAATGCCATCAATTTTCAGACCCTGTTCTAGCATATCCCACACATGTTCAATTGGGTTAGAGTCAGGTAAGTTTGGGGTCCAAAGCAGTGTGAAAAATTCATTGTCATGTTCCTCCAACCACTCAGTAGTTGTACAAGCCTGATGACAAGGTGTGTTGTTCTGTTGAAAGATGGCACTGCGGTTGGGGTAGACCTCCTGCACATATGGATGGATGGAGATAGTCAGCTAACAGGTCCCTGTAGCGTTCACCATTCAGTGTTTGTGGAATGATAACCAACAGACCTAGGGTGTGCCAGGAAAAAGCTTCACAGACCACAACACCACCTCCACCGGCCTGTTGAATCCCAACTGTGCAACCAAGGGAGAGGGCTTCATACTGTTTACGCCAAATGCAAATCTGGCCATCTGCATGGTGCAGCAGGAGGAAACGGGACTCTTCACTCCAGGAGACCTTTCATCTGTTGAGGGTCCATTGCTAACATCTGTTGGCCCATGCAAAGCATTGTTTGCATTGCCTGGCCGTCATCATGGGTACTCTTGTGTTGGTCTCCAGCTGTGAAACCCCAGGAGAAGTAAGGTACGACACATGATGCATGTGGAAATGAGTTGAGCTGCCTCGCTATTGTAATGGTAAGTGAGCTCTAAGACTGTTGCCCATCATTGCTGAGATACCAGTTCACGTGTGACACTCACCTCTAGGATCAACCATGTGTGACTGACCAATGTGAGCCCTTCTCCTGGATGTCTATTCATGGTTAATTCAGCACATCTCATACAGTAGCATGAGAGCAACCAAGTACAGCTGTTTCCAAAATACTGGCACCTGCCTTCTGGCCTCCAACTATCTGCCTGTGGTCAAAGTGGATTATGTTTCCTGTTCCCCATTACTGGCAAACGTTTACTGATTATGTGCAGAGGATTGGTGTGCCCATTTATAGTAGCCGCATGTGATGTTGACATTACGTACTTCATTATCATGCCGAATATGTAAATCAGGGAGGGAGGTTCCCTAATGCAAAACTAATTCAGTGTATAGGTACTATTTCCACTTTTATTTCATTTATAGCTTCTTCAATGTATAAGTTAAAAAGAAGTGGGGATAAATGGCATCCCTCTGTCTGATTTCTGCAATTTCAGAATTCTCATCTCTTCCAAATCTAGGTCTGTCATGTATAAATCTTTCCTGATGATAAGGTTCTTTTCATACTCTTAATTTTTCCCAATCCACTCAAGTCAAATAAATTGCTTTCTCTAAATCTATGAAAGCAATTTTATGTCCTTCTCTGTCTGCAGTCTCTTTTTTCTATTTTCTGGTCAAAATTCTGGTTTCATTTTTTTTCTGGTAAAAATTATGAAACTTTCATAGTCTCTACAAATATTTGGATTTGAAATAATGTTAAATCATTATTATCTATATGTAATTTATAGGAGCCATTTGGCTTCATCAAAATCACCTCTTGTATTAAGAGGTGGAACTGAAAGTAAAGGAATGATAATTGCATAATTCAATGAGTCTAACTGCTTACCTCTGGACAGCATCAGGGACTTTAAGGGAAGTTTAAAACACACCACCCCAAACGTGAGCTTTCTAAGCATGGGTGAATTTGGGATTTGAATATAGTTAGAAGTTGGTTGAGTATAAGAAGACTGCCAGAATTTTCTGTTAAGGTATATATTAGCAGCACATCATAGATGGTCAAGAGGTGTTTGAAGATAGTAGTATAAATCATGTAGAAGAACAAATAGCATTATTTAGCAGTAGCTACAGTAAAACAAAATTGTGTCTCTATCATATCACCCCTTTTCCTCCTATCCACTAGACTGTGTAAATTACATAAAGAACCAGAGAAACTAGAACTACCAAGGAGGGGGAGGGTGGATATGAGGACATCAGAGACAGTTGAGTGTAAGAATGTATATAATGTACCTCAGCCAGC
Source organism: Typopeltis vanoorti (assembly GCF_054136105.1). Taxonomy (NCBI): domain Eukaryota; kingdom Metazoa; phylum Arthropoda; class Arachnida; order Uropygi; family Thelyphonidae; genus Typopeltis; species Typopeltis vanoorti. The sequence goes on from NC_143566.1 coordinate 91,093,332, forward strand.
ACTAAGGACAAAAAATGGGAATGGGACATTTAGAATAACGCATCAAGATAGGGCTGGGAGAAAGGGATCACTGCATTTCATGTATACTAATGCCAGGAGTATTAGGAACAAGCAAGAAAAATTTTTGGCACTGATTGGCTCTTCCTGGCCACAGGTTATTGGCATTAGTGAAACATGGCTGACGGAAGATGATTTAGTTAGTGGGATAGAATGTGTAGGTTATAATGTGTTTAGGAGGGACAAAGAGAATAAAATGGGGGAGGGGTATTATTGATGATAGCTGATGAATTGCAGCCAAGGAGAATTGAAGTTGTATCGCAGGATAGTGAAAGGCGCTCATTTGAGGCTATTTGGTGTGAGACTGAGACTGGCAGAATAAAATATAGAGTTGGGTGCTGCTATAGATGGTGGAGATAGTATGCATAAACAAATTGATGAAATGAGTGAAAGTAGGGTAATTATTATTGGGGATTTCAACTATGGTAACATTGATTGGAAGGAAGAGAGGACACATGTGAGGAAGGAAATGGATTTTATTCAATTATTAAGGGATAACTATCTGAGACAGCATGTAGTTGAAAATACTAGGGGTGTGAGAGTGCTTGACCTGGTAATAGCATCTCAGAATTTGACTGTAATGAATATGACCATGTTGCCACCTACTGGTGAGAGTGATCATAAGGTCAAAAAGTCATCATGACCTGGGAGGTGGCTAAAGGTGTGGAATTTTAGATTAAGACAGGATATATGTGGAATTACCGTGCTGGCAAGTATGACAAGCTTAGGAGATTGCTTGGATCAGTGCCATGGCATGTACAACTGCAAGGGCTGGACGTCGATAGAGCATGGGAAGTGGTCAAGGAGCACTTACAGGAGGTTATGGCTGATTGTATACCTAGGGTCCGAATAGTAAAACAAGTAGGGGTTAAATGGATGAATAACACCATTAAGCTTGAGCTGCAAAAAAAGAAACAACTGTGAGGAAATTTAAAGAAAGGGACGACCTGCAGGCACACGAACGGTATAAAGTGCAGGCCAGAAGGGTAATGAGTGTGGTAAAAAAAGCAAAAGCAGATTATGAAAGGAAACTAGCTACGCAAGCAAAAGAGAATCCCAAACAATTCTTTCAATATGCTGCAAGAAAGAAAAAAACTGTACACGGCAAAATGATTTTAAGGAATGACGATGGTAAGGAGGTTACTGAATCAGCCGATATAGTGGAGTTACTGCGCGCGCACTTTGCAAGAGTATATTATCCAGGTGGTGACATTGAAAAATAAAGGAACCATTAATTTATACAGGAATTGTGATGAATGAAGTGGAGGTGAATAGTCTATTACAGAACCTTAATGTGAATACATCTGTGGGATTGGATGGTACACCGGCATAGGTCTTGCGTGAAGCGGCTAAGGAATTATCAGTGACCTTGACCATGTTATTTAATTTGAGTCTCGGGTCTCGTTTAGTCCCGAAGGTGTGGAAAGAGGGGAAAATAGTTTCACTGCATAAAGGAGGATCCAAGACTACGGTTGCAAATTACCGACTGATCAGCATATCAGGAGTCGTTGTCAAGGTCTTGGAGAAAGTAGTCAAGGGAAAAATACAGGAATGGATTGATGAAAATGAGATACTGTACAGGGGACAGCATGACTTTGTGAAGGGTTGATCATGCCTCAGCAACCTGCTCAAGTTTTATAACAAGGTGACAGCTGAAATGGATAAGGGTAATGAGTTTACAGTGATACTGCTGGACCTGGCAAAGGAGTTTGACAGGATACCATATGGAATTCTAATCCATAAACTACAACATATGGAAATGGATATAGGGTTGGTGAGATGGATAGGTGGGTGGTTGATGGAGAGATATCAAAGAGTAGTTTATTCAGGAGTAGAGTCCAAAAGACGGCCTGTGACTAGTGGTGTTCCGCAGGGTTCTGTTCTTGGACCACTGCTGTTTAATGTGTTCATTAACGATATAGGGAAGGATCTAAGTGGAATAGTTCATTTGTTTGCTGATGATGCAAAGTTGGGTAGGGTGATAGTGAATGCAGAAGATGTCAAAATCTTGCAGGATGACTTGGATAGATTGGAGTTCTGGGCTAAGGAGAATGGATGTCAATTTAATGTGACAAAATGTAAGGTTATGCATTTTGGGGTTAAAAGATTAGCAGCAGTATACCACATTGGTGGAACTGTACTCCAGGAGATTGATGAAGTCAGGGACGTGGGAGTGTTGGTGGATAGGGAGATGAAGTTTCGGGGGCACATTGCAAAAGTGGCAAAATCAGCTCATCGACTCACTTGGTTGTTGAAAAATACTTTGACGAGCAGAGACATGCAAGTTGTTGTACCTCTGTACCAAGCCTTGATAAGACCTCATGTCGACTACTGTGCCCAGATTTAGTCACCTAGGTTTCTTCTTGATGGGGAGGAGGTGGAGAGGATCCAGAGGCGAGTGAGCAAGATGATAGCAGGTCTATGGAATGAATCTTATGAGAACAGGTTGAAGATTTGTGGGTTGCAGAAATTAGTTGATAGGCGGAAAAGGAGAGATATGATTGAGACATTCAAACTGCTAAAGGGTTTCTATAGGATTAATTCAGAGGATATTTTTGAGATCAGGACTGGTGGTGGGAGAACTCAGGGACACCTATGGAAGCTGGGAAAGAGTGTGGTTAACAAGGGTGTTAGAGCTGGGTTCTTTACTTTTAGAGTGGTAAATGAGTGGAATAAGCTGCCAGAGTTTGTTGTGGGTGCTATGACGGTGAGCGATTTCAAGGCAAGGTATGATAGATACCGTGAGAATGTCGTATATTTGTGTGGACATGATGTTTAGGGCCTCCCTCGATGAGTCTAAGGACTCCATAGAGTCGCCCAAAATAATAATAATATCTTCTCAACCTTTCCTCATATTCAACATTCCAGAGATCAGAAACTATCATAGTCATCTCTGAACCCTTCCCAACATCTGTCCTTTTGAAAACCAGGTGACCAAATCTATGTGCAGTAGTTCATGTATGGCCTAATCAGAGCCTTATAAGATTGAACAAGAATTTCCTTACTTCTACAAGTCCTCTGCATCATTCCCAGAATTTGATGTGTTGTCCTCACAATTTTGGCAATGTGTCCCCTAAATTTCAGATCGTTATTCACTATCACCCCAAGAACTCTTATTTCCTCCATCCCCAACAATATATTCCCACCAAGCATAAATTTTACATCCCATCTTTCATTTCCAAATTTTGAAACCTTACATTTTGGAACATTGAACTGGCATCCCCATTCACTCAATCTATTCAAGTCTTTTTGTAAGGCTGCAATATCTTCTCTATTCTTCATAGTTCATCGCAACTTTGCATCGTCTGCAAAAAACTGATATCCCCATCCAAATCTTTGCCAATATCATTTACAATTAGGTTAAACAGCAATGGCCCTTAAACAGACCCCTGAAGCATACCACTAGTGAATTTCCTCTTTCAAGCTATTGTTTCCCCATACATAACTTGCTGATACCTACCTATCAAACAGTCAGTCTCCAATCCAATGTGCACTAATCTAACATCCAACTCCATCTGCTCTAGTTTAATTATCAACTTATCATGCTGTAATTTATCAAAAGTATTTGCAAAATCTAAGTATACTACTGTGTATTCCTCTGCTCTGTCTAATGAAGCTGTCACCTTATTGTAATAAGTAAGTGGCTTACTAAAAGATGACATCCCTTTAGCAAATTCATGTTGTCCATCAAAGATAATACTATTGTTGTCGACCCATTCTGGATCCTGGTTCTCACCAGCCTTTCCAACACACAGCTGGGCCTATAATTTTATGTTTGAGTTTTGTCATCTCCCTTATGAAGCAGCACAATCTTGTCTTCCTTCCACTCCTTTGGAACTTGACCAATTGCAAGACTCATATTAAACAAATATGTCAAGGCAGATGCCAACCCCTGGCACATTCCTTAAAAATAAATGGTGATATATTATCTAGTCCCACAGCCTTATTAACATCAGGTTTGCTCAACTCCCTCATACATTTCTTGCTCACTTACAGTCAGTCTCTCTTCCCCATCATCAAATGCTCTCAAACTCTCCATGATACCACATTCACAAGAATGAAAGACCATTATGAACTACTCATTAAGTACCACCACTAAATCTTCTGCAGCAGTTGTTCTTATACCATTTTCATCAATTAATTGTCATCCTTCCATAATCATTCCTTTTTTTTTTTTTTTGCTGGCTACATATTGAAAGAACTCCCAAGGATTTTTTTTGGCTTCACTGCTGCTCATATTTTCCTCTGTATCGAGCCTTGATAAGACCCCACCTGGACTGTGCCCAGTTATGGGCACCAGGGTTTCTTCGTGATGGGGAGGAAGTGGAGAGGATCCAGAGACGAGTGACCAAGATGATAGCAGGTCTGTGGAATGAACCTTATGAGAACAGGTTGAAGATTTGTGGGTTGCAGAAATTGGTCAATAGGCGAAGGAGGGGTGATATGATTGAGACATTCAAATTACTGAAGGGTTTCTATAAGATTGATCCAGAAGATATTTTTGAAAATATGACTGGTGGTGGGAGGACTAGGGGCCATGAATGGAAGCTGGGCAAGAGCGTGGTTGACAAGGGTGTTAGAGCTAGGTTTTTTACTTGGAGAGTAGTGAATGACTGGAATAAGCTTCCAGAGTCTGTTGTGGGTGCTACGACCGTGAATGAGTTCAAGGCAAGGTATGATAGATACTGTGTGAATGTCGAATAGTTGTTCTTGACATGATGTTAGGGCATCCCTAACATCATGTCAAGAACAACTCCAAGAACAACTCTATTATTATTATTGTTCCGGGCAACTCCAAGGAGTCGACAGACTCCTTGGAGTTGCCCGGAACAACAATAATAATAATAATAATATTTCACTTTTGCTACCATTACCAACCAAGTCACCCATGTCACCTGTTCTTTGTAATCCTCGTGAAATTGATTATTACCACTCCTCTTATGCTGCCTCCATAGAGGGTGCTATTCTAATCACACATCATTAATACAGTTAATTAATAACTAATAATACAATGTTTCCTCAGTTATACCTTTGCACTGTTTATGTATAACATCATGTGACTATCACTGTTTGAAATCAATCCATTGTTCGCTTTCTACTTCGTAATTAACTAACCTTACAACTGATAATTGCCTGTAATTATATATGGTCTTGAATAAATGTTAACTTATTTTATTGTGTGAATTGAAGAAATAGTATGGCAGAAGTATCTCTTAAAGAACATTGTGCTAATTTGTCAATTCACATTCAACCTTGTATTCCCTGACCTACAGCAGCTATCACCTATATTTCATTCTTTTGGCTTCTAACTCACACCAGATAGCCTCATTAAATGAACTGCTCTCTGCATCTCTATCCTCCTGATATACATCTACTCTGGTTGGTTTTAATTCTTCTGCTGACATTAGCAAACCCACCCCCACCCATACTGTTTTCTCTCTCTCCTCTCTGAAAATAATATACTCCTTGCATTTTATCTCTATATCATCCTCCATCAAGCAAGTCTCACTAATGCCTATAAGTTCTGACAAGGTTGAACTAACCAATGTTAAATTTCCTCTCCTTTATTCCTAGTACTTCTGGTATTAGTATGCATAAACTGGAGTATGTCTATCTGCATTATATAAGTTGTTTCATTCATGCATCCACAAACTCCACCCAATTCTTCTTATAAAGCTTAAGCATTGACTTATTTGCAATCAACATCCTTCTTCTCAACTTGACTCCCTTCTTGTAGAAGTGACTCGTGGTCTTACTCTCTCACCCTTCATATACCAACAGTGCTTTTAATATTCTCTTTGCATCTGCCAAAATAATCATTTCTTTAGCTTTCCTTCTCTCCATTCTTAATCTAAACCTCAGGAAAGCATGATTTTCACACTCAAGCACTCCTAGTATCATGGAGTCTCCATATAAAATGCTATATTATCTTTTTTTTTCACTCTTTCATACTCTGCTTTCTCTTCCCTCACATATATCCCTTCTCTATCATACCCTCCAAGGCATTTCTTCAACCATTCTATCTCACATTTTAACCTATGACAGAGTAAGCTCTCTTTCTCATTACCATTTGGTCATTAATTCACTTTCCAGTGAATTAATATTTTTGTCTTTGACTCATGGAGTCAAAGACTCATCTGGGAGGTCCTTTTATCACACACACACATCTCATCATACCGTGTCTTAAACACACTCAAACTTCTTGCAGACACCACACTCTCAGGCAAGGCATTCCAATCATCCACAACTCTGCACGAAAAAAAACCTGCCTCTCACTCCCCTACTCACACCCTCTTTATACAGTTTCCAGGGATGACCTCTGGTTCTCCCACTATTCTCTGTAGAACTTCTCCACCATTGATCCTATAACAACCCCTTACCAACTTGTAGGTCTCTATCATATCTCCCCTCTTCCTTCTCTCCACCAGACTCTGCAAATTACATCTTCTCAATCTTTCCTCATACTCAACATTCCAGAGGTCAGAAACTACCTTAGTCAGTCGCCTTTGGACCCTTTCCAACATCTCTTCATCCTTCTGAAAACCCGGTGACCAAATCTGGGCACAATAGTCCATGTGTGGCCTAATCAAAGCCTTATACAACGGAACAAGAATCTCCCTACTTCTACACGTCAGTGTCCTCTGCATCATTCCCAGAAGCCTTTGTGTTGCCTTCACAATTTTGGCAAAGTGTCTCCTAAATTTTAGATCCTTATCCACTATCACCCCCAGATCTTTTATTTCCTCTACCTCCAACAATATATTCTCACCAAGCATAAATTCTGCATCCCATCTTTGTTTTCCAAATTTTGAAACCTTACATTTTACAACATTAAACTCGCATCCCCATTTCCGTGCCCAATCACTCAATTTATTCAAGTCTTCTTGCAAGGCCACAACATCTTCACTACTCTTTATGGTTCGTCCCAACTTTGCATCATCTGCAAACAACTGAATATCTCCATCCAAATCTTCGCCAATATCATTAATATACAAGTTAAATAGTAATGGCCCTAAAACAGGCCCCTGAGGCACTCCACTAGTGACATTCCTTTTCCTCGATATTGCACCCCCATACACAACTTGTTGAAACCTATCAGATAGCCAGTCTCCGATCCAATGCACTAATCTAATATCCAACCCCATCTGCTCTAGTTTGACTGTCAACTTATCATGAGGTATCTATCAAAAGCTTTTGTGAAATCCAAGTATATTACTGTGTATCCTTCTCCTCTGTCCAAGGAAGCAGTCACTTTATTGTAATAAGTAAGTAGATTACTAGAGTTACTCAAAGGATGTTAAAGTTACTCAGAAAACTGCTGTCATAATGCAATTGACACTGACACATACGAATGAAGTTATATAAGGCACTGAGTTGGTCACCTGGATATCTAAATGATAAAACATAAAAAAAAAAATAATAAGCTGAGTAACTAAGACTCTCATCATTTTCTAATAGAGACGAGGACATATTGAAGGAACATACTCTGTAGAGCTCAAATTTGCTGGCATGGTTGGGTGAGTGATTAATATTCCTGCCTTCCAGCCAAAGACAGTTCAGATCCTGTGGGCAGGATATTTATGAATGCCTTTTGAATTTCACTGATTGCAATGAAATCACTACCCCCCCCCCCCCAATTACTGGAGGCTTAAAGTGTCTTGAAACAGTTCCATGTTTGCTCTCTAGGCCAGGTTTCCAGATTGTGTAAAAAATAAAGAATAACATTAAAACAAATAATAAAATTCTTAGCCCACTCATATTATTATTGTACTGATAGAGATTCACAATCTTTTATATAGGTGGAAGTTCTATAAAAAATAAAAAAAAAATAGAAGTGATGATATGATTGAGATATAAGCTGAAGAAAAGCCTCAGATATAGTGTATAAAGTAATAGGCAACAGGGAAAACAGGTCATCCCTAGAAACTATAAGGATCAAGGAAGTGAAAGTTTTTTTTTTTTTTTTGCATGGTGAATAGAGTGGAATATATTGCTCTTAGGGGAGAGGTTAATGTCCTAATACTCACTTTTTTCAAGGTAAGATACATATTGGTGTCTGGAAAGAGTTTGGTCTTCGGTGATGAGTCTTCCAACATATTGAAGATTTGGAAACAATGCTATTAATATGCATCAAACTCCCCAAGGTATGATGAACAGTGATAAGATCTCATCTCATCTAACAGCCAAGGCTTCTGAAAGCACCTATAAAGAATATTCACTCAAAGACATGAGGGTGTCTTGCTGTTTCCTCCACTTATATGCTGTCTACATGTTTATGATAGTCCTAGCATATCTTAAAGTGTCTGTTTGACAAACAAAAAATATTAGAATCAGTAAGTTTACTTGAAAAGATACTGAATTTTCATTGCCATGATATGTGAATCTGAAATAAGACAGGAAGGAAATGAAGATTTTTGAAGTCTGTAATATAATACAATTTATTATATTACATTATTGTTTGGGATTTTGATTGGGACATTTGTGAAGAAAGCAGAGACGTTAAAACTGACTAATAAATCATCTTTTTCCAGTGTGATGTCTTTGATTTTGTTTACAAACACTAACTAAGAGTAAATTATCTAATCTAAGAGATAATTATAAATAGGACCATAGATAATCCAGGATCCTAAATCTAATATAACAATTGTCATGTTAAATTAGGACATCATTTTTATTATAACAAAACTATCTATATGAAAGAATGTTTCTCTGATGTTGTCTTAAATAGAATATAACTTTGATGTAGTTAATTTATTTCATTTCATTTCATTCCATTTATTTATTGTACAATAATTTTATTTTATTTTCACTAGAGGTGTCAGGCCAGTAGAATAACTGTTGATCAAATCATTTATATATTTGGTTTAATCTTTTATCCAAGTGTAAGCAAACAAAGTTTGCACCTGAAGTTTTCAGGACTGGGGCAACTTGTGGCAAAGATGGTATATGTTCTCATCACTTGCCTTGGTATCCTATATTGCTAAGCACATCTCCTTGAGGACATGTATAATGCTATGCATTAAAGGAAGGGTCACTACCATGACTGGTTTCGACCTTTATTGAGGTCTCATCAGTGGGAGCCAGACCCAGAGGTGGTGATACTAAGGTGGAAGTAATGGAGAAGTCATATTTCCATATGCCAGTTGGAAAAAGGTGTCACATCTTATTATTAAAACTCTCTGGATTAGAGATAAGTTGATGGAAGTTTTTTTACTTGGCTATGCTACCAATTATATATTTGGTTTAATCCTTTATCCAAGTATAAGAAAACAAGTTTGTGCCTGAAGTATTTTCAGGATTGGAGCAACTCGTGGCAAAGGTGGTATAAGTTCTCATCACTTGCAAGTGATGAGAACTTATACCACCAAGAAAATAAAGGTGATCATTATGGGCGATTTTAATTATGACAATAAAGACTGGGATGATTGAGATAGTAACTAAAAGTAAAGAAAATGAGTTTCTCGAGTATTTGAGGGACAACCACTTCAGGCAGTATGTAACAGAGGTCACACGAGGATTGAGGGTCTTGGTTTTGATCATCTCATCAGAATATGTAGTTATAAATGAAGTGTCAAATCTCCCTCCAGTTGGTAAGAGTGACCATGAAGTGATGGTGGCAACCAGGGTGGTTGCCAGCAACATGAGGATCTCTGTGAGAAACTACAAGGCTGATGTTTATGAGAAGCTGAGGAGACAGCATGCAGATATAGCATGGAATGAGGAGTTGGGTGGAAAGGAGATCAATGTTGCTTGGATGATATTCAAGAACTATCTATTAGAAGCAATGTTTAAATGTATTCCAAGGGTCAGAAGGTTAAAATAAGGTAGGTGTGAAATGGATGAATGAAGAGATTAAGCATGCAATACAAAAAAAAAAAAAGAGGCATTATGGAGCAACATAATAGGAGTGATAATAATCAATTCAATAAGGAATACAAAGAACAGGCAAGGAGGGTGAATCGATTATTAAAGGTAACAAAAGTGAAATATGACAGTAATTAGCTAATGAAGCCAAAAAAAAAATCCTAGCAAGTTCTTTCAACATGTAGTTAGCAAAAAAAAAAAAAAAAAAAATGATTATGGAAGGATGACACTGATTGGAGAAAATGGTATAAAAACAACTGCTGCAGAGGATATAGTTGAGATATTTAATGAGCAGTTCATAAAGGTCTTTCATTCTTGTGACATAAAGTTTGAGAGCAGCTGTTGATGATGATGAGGAGGAGAGACCAACTGTAAGTGAGCAAGAAGTATACCGAGAATCAAGCAAACCTGATGTTACTAAGGCTGTGGGACTCGATAATATATCACCATGCATTTTGAAGGAATGTGCCAGGGAGTTGGCATCTGCCTTGACATATTTAATATATGAGTCTTGCAATTGGTCAAGCTCCAAAGGAGTAGAAGGCAAGATTGCACCACTTCATAAGGGAAGATTCAGAACTCAAGCATCAAATTATAGGTGTATCTGTGTCAGTTGTAGTTAAAGTGTTAGAAAGGGTAGTTAGAACCAGGATACAGAATGGGTTGATAACAATGGTATTATCTTTGATGGACAGCATGGATTTGCTAAAGGGAAGTCATGTTTTAGTAATCCGCTTCATTGAACAAAGAAGGCCGATCTCCAATGAGCCCACAAATGCATCATGGGAAGTCTTACTTAACTAGCAACTTGGCTATAATATTGAACTTGCAATTTCTTCCCACTTGGCATTCACAGTAGATACAAGCAATGCATTCCATTGACCTATCATTCTCCATGTAAATAATTACGCTTCACCCCTTCTTCACACTATTATACAACTTCTAATACAACAACTATTCAAATCTAATTATTATTACATGGCAACTCCATGGAATCCCACTGACATCACTCTACCTTACATGGTTCGCCATTTACTACACAATATTTCTAACTATATTCATTCTCTAGCCAGTTTGCTTATTTCTTGAGTGAAAGAAACTTGAGTGTCCAGGAGAGAAAACCTGCTATCTTCATATGAGACTGGCTAACTCACTTTCGATTGAAAAAAATCCATACAAAGACTCTTCATACCATGGCAAGGATCAAATCCAGGTTTTTTTCCAATTAAAGGGTGCACATCCTAGTTCTTCCACCTATACAACGGAGGTGCTAAAAACACATCTTTTGAGACTGAAAATGAAACCCAGGACTTCGGGATGATGGCCAGATAACTTAGCCACTAGATTGTGTGTGTGTGAGAATACATTATTATGGAACAAAATCTAATGTTAATAAAGTTTTTCTTTTTTCATAACTTTCCAGATTGATGTGTTGAAAGTTTAAAAACTTCTGCTTTAGAATTCCATTAAAAAAATATTGTAAATATTTATGTTCAGAGGAGGGAAGTCTTTTTCTTTCCTCTTCCGTCGTTTCTTTTTGATTTTAAACCACAACTGATTGATTCGTTTATGTTATTAATTTGCAAAAAATAATAAAAAATAATCTGCAAAGCTTATGATTTGCCTCAACAAATTAATAATCTGAAGCAGGTGAATGGGAGGTCATTTGCAAAAATGCGGCTCAACGAGCTTGAAGATGAAAGCAATTTCTGGGTACATTTCACCCCGCAAATATCCAATGTTTGTTGTTGTTGATCAACCAGATTTCGCTGAAAATCTCATATTTTTCAAGCTTCCATGGTACGATGATTTGTAATAGTTGAATATATATATATATATATATATATAGAGAGAGAGAGAGAGAGAGAGAGAGAGAGAATATTACTTAATACTTGTATTTTTTGAATAGCTCAATGTCACATTCCATTTTAAATGGCGATTTATGTTATCACAAACTTAAAACATGAATAAGTTATCGGGATATTGTTATATATCAATAAAAACAGGGTTTTATTTTGAATTATTACACGAGTGCCACATTTTCTTACCAGTCCTATTTGATAACGCCGACCTTGCAAGTGGCACAAATTTATTCCAGAGAGCAGCAGCCATGTTGCCTTTTCTCAAATGTCAGATCAACAGTTAAATGTGAAGAACAATATCACAATACACTCAGTTATATTTTTACAACCATCAGAAACGAGGCTCAGCGTTATAATTAAACCTCCATTCACAGATCAGTAAAGAACGGTGTAGTTTATTTCGATTAAGCCAATATATCCAGGGGGCGCAAATGTGCATCAGACTGTTCCATGTGCATGTAAGGTATGAAATGACACAATGTTTATAAGATTAGCCTCATAGAAATAAAGGAAGGTACGAAAAATGAAAAACTTAAATCTCTCGTTGCTTGGTTATTTTTCATTATTTTAATTTTGCCATTTTAAACACTGGTAAGCAGTTTACTAAAACGATGTATAGTTCAAGCAACAAGAAACGTTATTTTCTCGTTTTTCACACGTAGGACTAAATAGCAGAGCTTATGTAACACTGCTATTAATCCTACTGGCCTGTTCCCAGCCTCACATTCTAAGGATTAGAACCTTGATCGATACTAAATTAGACATCCTCCTTTGATTTTGTATTACAGCATATACTAACATGGTCGAAACTGCCTTGTGAGAAAATGTGTAAACTGTGCATATTCTTGCTTGTATGGTGGTGGTATTGTTTCAGTCATTTGCCTTGGAAGCACCATATGTTTCTCTTATTCCTTACCATTCCACTCCTTTCAAATGTTTTATGTTAGTAATTAAGCAGCATAACTGCTTGCTTTTATAATACACCTAAGACAAGCTTTTAGACTGAAATTTGAAGCCCTTATCTGGTTCATGGCAGGCTGTCCTGCAAGTCAAAATTTTTAAATCTTTAAAAATTTTAAATAATTTTTCTCCTTAGAAACAAACAAACAAAGGGGAGTAAGTTAATCTACATTATTGTTTTGGTTGTCCATGCAGCAATATTTAAACTTAGCTGCTGTTTACAATAATGTTAATGGTACTGTGGCTGTTTTATTATTATTATTATTACCCGTGACACCTCCAAGGAGTCCGAAGACTCATCGCGGGAGGACACCCACTATACAACTGTCTCAACCACTATGCCGAACCTCTACTACCAATCATCTCCATCAACGCCATCTACTGCCCACCACCACCACAACTAGTAATTTTTGTCTGTAAATTGCGTGTGTTCTGAAGGGCTGATTTATCTGTATGCAGGATGAAAAACCCGAGTTTCCGGGAGAAAAAACCCTGCTACCTCTGTATGAAATCGGCTATTTTTAATGACACTCCACTTCGTATCTTTATAAAATATTTTTGCTGAAGTTAATTAGTCCTTATATAATCTTGATATTGATCTCATATCATTAAGAAGAAGAATAGGTGAAAATTTTTTATTAAAATTGATAGTTCATTATATAAAGATGACTTCAAGACAGCAGTAGCAAATTAGAGACCAATTAGTATCTCCAGAGTGGTGGTTAAAGTACAGTATTTGAAAATTTGGTTAAAGGTAAAATTGAAGAATGTGTGGATATGAATATGATGTGTAGGTAGCAAAGCTTGGTAAAAGGTGTGTCTTACCTTAGTAATTTATTCACAATTGATAAAAAAAAGTCACAGCAGAATTGGATAAAGGAAATGGTAACACCATGATATGCTGGACTATGTAAAGGCATTTGACAGAATATTGCATAGAAAACTATTACATAAATTAGAGTAAATGGAATGGATATGAAGCTGGTGGCATGGATAGCCAGGCAGTTGACAGACATCTGGAATCAAGGTGAATAAGGGTGACTAGTTGAATGCCTCAGGGCTCTATACTAGGGCCACTCTTCTTTAATTTGTATATTTGACATAGGGAATGGTTTAAGGAAGGAGGATATTTAGTTATTAGCTGAATGATGCAAAACTTGGGAGGGCAATAGTTGATAAAGGATGTAGATATCCTGCAAGATGAGTGAAATAAATTGGCAGTGTAGGCAAAGTTTAAATTAAGCAAAATTAAACTGACAGTGATTGTCAATTTAATGTTGCAAAATATAAGATAATGCACTTCACGATGAAAAGATCACATACTTTGTATCATATGAATGATACTGGGTTGCAGGAAATTGACATGACAAGGGATTTCAGGTGATTATTATTATTGTTAACATCTGACCTCCATGGAGTCAGAGACTCATCATAGGAAGTACACACTATCACACACAAATCTCATCCAACCATACCTTAAACTGATTCAGTGTGTCTACATTCACAACACACTCAGGCAATCCATTCCAATCACCAACCACTCTCCAGGAGGAGTGAAGAACCTGCTCTTCACTCCTCTGCTCACACCCTTCTTATACAGTTTCTAGGGATGGCCTTTGTTCTACCCTGACCTTACTATTCTATGAAAAATCTTCCATGTCAACCTGATAACAATCCCTGACTAACTTACATTTCTCATAGCCCCCTCCTCCTCCAATTCAAAAGGCTTTGCAATATACACTTTCTCATTCTATCCTTGAACTCAACATTCCAAAGACAACTGATCACCTTTGTGAATCTTCCCTGAACTCTTTCCAATATATCCTCATTACCAGGAAAACCTGGTAATCAAATCTGTGCACAGTAATCCTGATCAAGGCCTCATACAATGGCATCATAATATCTTTTTAATTCTGCATATCAAGGTCCTTTGCATCATTGCCATTATCTGATGTGACATCTTCACAACTTATGCAATGTTGCCCCAGAATTTTAGGTATTTGTCCATCACCACTCCTCTACCTCCTTTAAGGTTTCCTCACTAAGCGTATGCTTTGCATCCCATCATTGATTATCAAATTTCAAAACCTTACACTTTTCAATGTTAAACTAATAGTTCCACTTATCTGTCCATTCATGCAATCTATTCAAGTCCTCTTGTAAGGTCATAAAATATGCTTGACACTGCATTGCTCTCCCCAATTTTGCATCATCTACAAACAGCTGCCTAACACCAGTTAAACCCATCCCGGTATCCATAAAAGATATAAATAGACGAATCAGTCAAGCATCCCAAACTTTTGGATGACTTAATAAAATATGGAAGTCAAGAGACATCAAACAAGTAACAAAAGTAAGAATCTATGAAACAATAGTCCTCCCAATACTCTTCTATGGAAGTGAATGCTGGAATCTCAAAAAGGCTGAAGAGAAAAAATTATTAGTTACTGAAATGAGTTGGCTAAGAAGATTACTTGGAGTATCTCTGCTGGATCGACTAAGAAATGAAGACATAAGGAAGCGACTAAAACAAGAAATAACAATAATAGACAAAATCCAAGAAAGAAGACTGCGATGGTTTGGTCATGTGACCAGAATGGGAACAGAAAGACTACCATCTAAAGTTCTGAATACAACGATGGAAGGTAACAGATCCAAAGGACGGCCCAGAATTAGATGGATAGAAAAAATAAAATAGGACCTGAAAACCAAATCACGACAAGTGACACCAAACTGGACAGAATTGTTCAGACTCTCCCAGGACAGACAGAAGTGGAAAGAGTTCATTCGGCCTCATCATCATCCACATAGATGATGGTGAGATGATGAAGAGAGAAGAAGAAGAGTATCATTAATATAAAAATCAAGTAACAATGTTTCCAAAATGTACTCCTGCTGCACACCACTAGTGACCTTCCTCTTTTGTAATACTGCACCCCTCATATACAACTTTCTGATACCTATCTTACACCTAGTCACCAATCCAACTCCGAAGTCTTTTATCCACTCCATCCTTTTCAGGTTATTTAACAGCTTGTCATGTGGCAGTCTATCAAAAGCTTTTGCAAAATCTAACTGTATCACTGTATATGCATTTCCCGGAAATGCATATAGTGATACATTTTCCAGGAAATTTATCACCTTGTTAAAGTAATAAGTTAGTAAAACATGATCTTCCTTTAACAAATTAATGTTGACATCACAGAGAATGCTGATATTATAAACTCATTTCTTTATCCTAATTCTTGTCGATCTCTCTCTCTCTCTAGTACCTTCACCACAGTGTCAGGATATAGAGATTATCCTACAATTTGTTGCCACAGCCTTATTTTACTTTCACAGGAACAATTTTACCTTCTTTCCACTCTCTTGGAACCACTGCTGTTGTAAGACTTATTAAACAGGCATGTCAGTGCTACTCACAATTCACTGGAACATTCCCTTAAGATGAGGGAGGTGGTGATACAAATCCTATTGCCTTATTGGCATCAAGTTTTTTTATTTTCTCAAATACCCCCTATTCACTCAAAATTCAACTATCTTCTCCTTGTCCTCTATGTTTGAGTTTGTTATGATTTTACTCTGATCACTGAATACCTGAACAGTGTCTTCTGCAGCAGTTGTTGCCATTCTACCATTTTCATCTATTCACATCATATTATCATAACCATTCTTCCTTCTACTTGCTACATATCTAAAAAACTCTCTAGAGTTTTTCATCACCTGATTTACCGATTTCTGCTCATACTGCACTTTTGTTATCTTGGAGAGTATCAAGCCAGGAGAGTGACCAACTAAGTCACTCTCCTGGCTTGTTCTTTATACTCTTCATGTAATTGATTATTACCATTTATTCATCTTGTACTGCCTGCAAAGTGCCTTATTCTTCCACATATCATGCTTAATCTCCTTACTGGAGGAAGGTCAAAAGGCTGAATGGATGAACCTACTTTATTGCCTTTTGACCTTTGGAATACATTTACACATTAATACTGTTATATATTTCTTTGTCAGTTCCCATGCAGCATTTATTTCCTTACTGCTCTACTTCTCATTCCATGGTATAGCTCCAGTCTGTCTCCTGAGCTTGTGACAATCACCAGCCTTGTACTTCCACATATATCCTTTCCTCACAGAAGTATGCATATGGCTAGCCACAACCCAGGTGATCACTTCATAATCACTCTCACCAGCTGGAGGAAAGTGCAAAACCCCACTCACAATTACATCCCATAATGAAATAATGAGATCTAAAACTCTTGTTCCTCACATGCCCTCCTTTACATGCTGCCTAAGATAGTTGTCTCTCAAGAATTTCATTTTCCTTATTCTCAAATGCTATCTTTTCACTCCAATCTATAATGCTATAATTGAAATTGCCCTTCCTTTGTTCACTAACCCAAGGTGTTTATACATTTCTTTATTACCATCCTCCACATTCCCTAGCATATAGCAACATCCAGCTAAATGTCTTCGTGTCAACCTTTACCTTATACCACATTGCTTCATAATCATTGCCATTATTTCCCTCTTTCATGTCTACCTTATGTGGTCATAATTTCCCTGGTATCATCAGCAGCATTCTCCCCCCCCCCCTTCTTCTTGTCTTTTCCATCCTCGTGAAAAACACTACTCTGCTAATTCTATTCGTGTTAGAATATCTTCTTAATATTTCCGCCACTGCCGATCAACAGGGGATCTGCTCACATACGTCACCCATCTTTGGATAAATGCAATGGAAAGGTTTGGCAAATCTCAAGTGGTTGACTAGATATCTCCAAAGCCTTTGACCAGGTTTGACACAAAGGCTTACTAGGCAAATACCATCATTCAGCCTGACCCAGGACTTCTGTAGGTGGATTGCCAGTTTTCTGTCTGGATGCACCCTGTGTGTGATGGTGGACAGCTCCCTATCCTCTCACCACCCAAGTAATCCTGGGGTCCCACAAGGTTCTGTTCTCTCACCAACCCTCTTCCTGCTATATATCAATGACCTACTGCAATTGACCTCCAACCCAATACACAGTTTTGCAGATGATAGCACACTACACTACTCGCATTTGATAAACCTTACCCTACACAACTCACTTCAACCTACAGAACATCAACCACCACCACCTTCAACTCCGATCTTGAAGCCATCCTACAGTGAGGTTTAGATAACCTCATAAATTCCAATGCCAATAAAACCCAGTTCTGTACTATTTCCCATAAAAAAAGAACCATTTTTTCCCAGTATCCTTTTTTGATGGTACCCAAATTTCCAGACAGTTTGAGATCTCTCTCTTTGAAATCACCCTCACATCAAACCTCTCCTGGCACAAACATATCTCAAACATTTCATCCTCAGCCTAAAAAAAAAAAAAAAAAAAAAACTAGGATTTCTCTTTCGCTCAAGACGTTACTTCACACCCGAACAGCTATTAACATTATACAAGTCACAAATCTGTCCAACTATTGAATACTGCTCCCACATATGGGGTAGGGCCCCCAAAAGCTCTCTCAAAATGCTTGACTCAATACAGAGGAGAGCAATTAGACTTATCAATGATCCATCCCTTAGCAACTCTCTCCCCCCACTTTTACACAGACGTATGGTCCCTGCAGTATGTATATTATACAAATATTTCCATGGGAAATGCTCATCCAAAATAATATCAATAATTCCTCTGCTCAGTACTAAACTCATTGGAACACGTGCAGCTGCTGTACAACATCCCTTCACAGTATACACCTAGAAACAAACAGAACAAATTTCTTTTCCTCTTCCTTCATCCCTGCAACTGCTGCACTGTGGAACAGTCTCCCACCTGCTGTTTTTCCAAGGAATACAATTTAAAGTCATTCAAATCGAATGTAAACAAATTCCTCCTTTCTCAACCCACTACCCATACACGGTACTAATGTACTTTAGGTTGACCAACCAACTCCCCTCCAATGCATGGGCCCAACATAAAAAAAAAAAAAAAAAAGTAGGGAGAGAAGAAGGAATCATTTGCAGGTCACTTAGAACTTAGCGCAAACTTGACTTATTTGTCTGTTTGCTTACTTGGGAAATGGAGTAAAACCAGATTTAAAATAGCTTGGCATCTTTAACATATATTATACCCAAGGTAAATAACTTTCCACATCTATCTCTCATCCTGAGATTTTTATTTAATAAGGTCAAAGCACCTTATGGTAACTTGTTGATAAAATACTTATATGCTCTGTATTAGTAAATAATAATATTTAGTTAACCGATCAAGTGTTGATCAATTTTATTAATTAACTGAACCAACTAGTTTCGCCACACTTATCTGTTGGCTTCTTCAGGGCACTTACATATAGGTTTAAACACTCTCACAATTATGCGTAACTGCAAAACTGACAAGAATAAAAACTGACTAGAATAATACAAATAAAATAGTATCGAACGTGAGTGAAACACGTATCGCGTGTACAAGATCAGCTAGCTGTTGCTGAGGAACCTTCTGTAGTTTGTATTAAAGTTCATTTCTTCCATTTTTAAGGTTCTGATTAGGGTTTTCCATATCTCTGGGAGTATTAGGCCTTGATTTCTGTTAAGGTTCACAATAGAACGGGCGACTGTGGCTGCTTCTTTGAACATTCTTGAACGGTAATCTTCCTCTAAGTAAGGGGAACAGCTTTTGTCCCACTCGATGACATGGTTAGTTGTGGAGAAATGAGATGATAGGCCAGAAATGTCCTGTCTGTTGTTTTTGACATAGCCAGTGTGCTCCTTTTGCCTGATTTCGAGGCTTCTCGAAGTCTGTCCGATGTAATTAGAGCCACATGAGCATGGAATATTATAGACTCCAGCATATTTGTAGAAAGGATGGTTGTCTTTTGGAGATCTTAGTAGTTTATGAATAGTATCTATAGGCTTAAATGCTACTCTTATTTTGTGTTGTTTGAGGAGATTGGCGAGCTTGTTGGAGATGCCACTTACATACGGAATTGCAATCGTTTTTATATATTGAATCTCTTCTTGTTCTCTTTGTGGTGGTTCAGAGAAAAGGATTTTATTGACTAGTCTTCTTGGATAGCTGTTCAAGTAAAAACAACAGACAGGACATTTCTGGCCTATCGTCTCATTTCTCCACAACTAACCATGTCATCGAGTGGGACAAAAGCTGTTCCCCTTACTTAGAGGAAGATTACCATTCAAGAATGTTCAAAGAAGCAGCCACAGTCGCCCGTTCTACTGTGAACCTTAACAGAAATCAAGGCCTAATACTCCCAGAGATATGGAAAACCCTAATCAGAACCTTAAAAATGGAAGAAATGAACTTTAATACAAACTACAGAAGGTTCCTCAGCAACAGCTAGCTGATCTTGTACACGCGATACGTGTTTCACTCACGTTCGATACTATTTTATTTGTATTATTCTAGTCAGTTTTTATTCTTGTCAGTTTCGCAGTTACGCATAATTGTGAGAGTGTTTAAACCTATATGTAAGTGCCCTGAAGAAGCCAACAGATAAGTGTGGCGAAACTAGTTGGTTTAGTTAATTAATAAAATTGATCAACACTTGATCGGTTAACCAAATATTATTATTTACTAATTTATGATCAAGAAAACAACCTTCATGATGCTCTGTATTACTTAACCTTGGTATTTCTAAGCCTGGCTCTCACTGTTGAGACCTCAATAAAGGTCAAAACCGGTCTGGGTAGTGGCTCTTTGCCTTTAATGCATAGCATCATACATCTCCTCAAGGAGATGGGTTTTGCATTAAGGGTAAATATTAAGAATAGTGATCAGAGCTTATTCCACCTTTACCACGAGTTACCTAGATTTGCACTACTTTGCGGGCCACTTAGACTTGCTCTACGTGCAGGCTCAAACTTGACTTATTTGTCTGTTTGCTTACTTGGGAAATGGAGTAAAAACAGGTTTAAAATAGCTTGGCATCTTTAACATATATATTGTGATAGGCTGTTGTTTATATGTTTATACATATGTGTGTGTGTTTTAGGATTAAATGACTGGGAAACTGAGATGAGAGATGAAAAATAGATTTTAATTGCAAGACTAGTTTTGTCTTTTAACAGACTTCTTCAGGTGCAAGAAAAAATAGAAATAACCAACAAAACCGTAAAGGAATTAACTCTAAATAGCACAAAAAGTTAATGAATACATTTCAACGTTAATGCGTTGATGTTTGTGTATTTAAAAGCATTCTCTCTCTCTGACTTCATTATTGGGTGTGCGTGTATGCTCAAAATCTCGTTTATGCCAATATTGGATAGCATCACAGTGACAGTCTGATAAGTTGTAACTCAAGTTGCTGTTGAGATGTATAGGATTCAGAAGGATTTCTTTAGATTCCACTATCTATCTTTCTTTCAACTTCATCATAACAACGGAAAATATTATTAGACTTGTCCCATAGTACTGAATGAGTGTGGTTCTCTTCATTAGAATTCGCAGAAAACAGAACATGGCTAGACAGAGCACTGGCTCATGTTCTTCAGTAGCTTATGTCTCTCTGATGCTCCTCGATACGTAGCTCAATGGATTTCTCTGTTTGGCCAAATTATGGTTTCTCACAGTTGCACCAAATCTGGTAGACTCCGGGATATTTTAGGTTGTTATGTCTAGCTTTAGGTCTGCTCAGTAAAGAGCGGAGTTTTGGTAGAGGTGTGAATAAAGTCCGTATGTTATATTTCCTGAGAACCTTTACCAGTTTGGGAGGAATGCAGCTGATGTAGGGAAGAGAAATGTTTCCTTTAACACTTGTGGTATCCTCATTATGGTGAGTGACTGGATGAAACAGGAATTTGTTAATAGTTTTCTGGGAATAACCATTCAGTTGAATGGGTAGTCCAGAGGAAATTGAAAAGGGAGCGAGCCCGATGTCCAAGTGTAAAAATGATTCCAAACCTTTGTGGGGATAATGATGGGATTGAGCATGGAGATATCTGTTTGTGTGGATAGGTTTTCTGTAAATCGAAATTTTTAATTTCTCTGCTGAACAGGTCAGTTTAACATCCAAAAAAGGAAGAGAACCATTAACTTCTAACTCAGCTGTAAATTTTATGTTTGGATGTTGATTATTTAGGTGATGTAGGAAGTTCTGAAAAGATTCATAGCTGTGTTCCCAAATTAAAAAATGTCATCTATTTATCTTTGGTCGATTGGTAGAGCCTCTGCTACTAATGGCTCAAGCAAAAAGTTAAGCAAGTTTGAGTGTGGTTAGTAGTTGGAAGGGATCAATCATTCGATGCTGTTGGCACACTCATGTCCCCCCCCCCGGATATGCGGAAGGTCCTCGGGGGGTAAGTGGCAATTTTCGGCTATGCATCATTAACACATGGAATCATTATATTTCTCAACAATATAGTGCAGTTAGAAACAACTGGGATAAAAACGGCACTAACTAATGAATCACATCTCCCCTTCAACAGAAACTGCTGTATAGATTTGAGCAAAACCATATGTTGCCGATGCAACATATGTTTTTGCTTGACACCACCCCATCATGAACGTGTTAAAATTAAGAAATATATAGTGAATGTGTTTCAGGTATTATGGAATTCGGTTGAAAAGAATTTGTCTTTGGTTCGTGCGATTGTTTGTTAATACTGCACTAATCATATGCACCTCTTCATAGCTGCTCTACGTATCTCAAGTCTTGTAAATTACTGGTAATTTTTGCTTGAAATAATGGGAAAAAAGATGTAGCTATTTGGGTAGATGACTTTGATGATGCACACATGGAAACTATTCTCGATGCCTAAAGTAGTGATAGCGAGTAGGAGCTTCTTGGTAAGTCACACCATTTGCAATTTTTTTCTGAAAACTTTAGTTTCCAAAAATTCCTGCATATATTTCACACCACGATTTTTTAGCTTTAATTTTGGGAAAAAAGTGCGAGTTATATTCGAGTAAATACAGTAATATTTTAGTTTTTCAGATTCTTAAGTATGGATCATTGGTTAAAGATTGGATTTAGAAAACCCACAAAAGAGAGCAATATAGCAAATACAATTAGCTGTAAGCAACAAGAAAATGTTGATATTGCATCTGGATGAAATGAAATTGATAAGGTTGTGTCGTCTGACATCTCTAGAGAACCAACTAGGAAGAAGATGAAAAATCTTCGTACGTATGATATGAATTACTTGAAATGTGGATTTTCATGGACGGGAAATGAAGAGGAACCTATTCCAAATTTTGTTCTATTAAAAATAAATCATATTTTTATGTTTACATGAACATATAAATTCAAATAAAATAGACATTTTCAATGAAATATACTTTATTTATTTGTTATTTGATAAAGGGGTACTTGGTAATGAAAATTTAAGAAGGGGTATGTGGATATCTGAAGTTTGAGAAACGCTGATCTAACATATATATATATATACACACACACACACACACACTGGTATACAGCCAAATCTTCTCTTCCTCTACGCATTTATCCCGCTTCCAATGCAGGGTCCGCGTGTTACATTTTGATGCGACTTTTTGTTAGTACAATCCCCAACTGGCCTGCCGCTTGGGGGGGGGGGGCGGTGGAGATGTATTTTTTGACTGTAGCAGCATGTGTTCACGGGGCTGGTTTGCCTGCTTGCAGGATGAAAAACCCCAGATAAACTGGGGAGGAAACCCTGCTGTCCATGCCCAAGACCGGTTAACTTGGCTATGGCTGAGAAAGATCCTTAAGCTCCTCATATCGTAGACGGGAATCGAACTTAGGACACGCCTTCCCCAGGCATATTTTAATGTGCACTATGTGCTTCGCAACCAGGGGAAGGTTGCTACGCACATAGCCACTAGGCTAACCGCGTGGACACTACGGCCAAATATGGACATTAATTTATTGTGATCATACTAATTAATTATGCTACACAAAAAATGTGTTATAAATTTCATACAAATTAAATTGCGAAATGTTTATGGCAAAAGTTTCAAATTTCATAAGGACGTAGTACATTAGAGAATTAATGTACAATGCTTACAAAAAACTATGCAGAGAGACATTTCAGTATGGAATGTGTTCACCCTGAACTGCAGTGTAGTGCAGCTCTCACAATGTACCATGCTTAGCACCAAGTAATTCAGGAGTTCTTGAGGCAAACTGGCCCACTCCTCCTTCAAAATTCTCCTCCACTTCTCTCTAGAGGCGAATTTTGAAGGAGTCTCCCTATTGCATCCCAAATGTGTTCTGTGTGGAGTTGAGATCTGGAGATCATGCTTTCCACTCGATTTGATTAATATCCTCAGTCTCCAGAAGTATCTCCACAGCTTGTGTATGATGTGGTGTGGAATTGTCGTGGTGCTGTAGGTGAAGAATTCACCTACAGCCAGTGGTGAGCTATAAGGGGCTCGTGCAAGCCCTTTGTTAAATTTTTCTCAAATTTGCGAGTCTCTTGTTCTTGTTGTTTACTTTTTTATTTTTTTAAAAAAAAATTTTTTCTTTGAAACATTAAGCGACAAACTCATACGGTAACCTAACAAAAATTAGTCTATTCAGCAGTATATAGATTATTTGGAATTATTGTTTCGACTCCTCTATAACGAATGCACCCAAGTTTGAAAATAAAATAAGCCCATGCGCTATCTTTACCTTTCTCCCTTCTGGTAGCCAATCAAATGTTTTATAAAAGATTATAAAATATTTCATTCTTATTATATTTTGATAGTTAAAAAATGTTTTTCTTATGTAAGATAAATGAACACAGTTGATTGTGTGCAAATATTTCATGTTTAGATAATGAAATATTTGTTTAAAAATGATATCCTTTGCAGGTTGATTGTCCCCTCATACTTTTTGATTGGAATTTGTACACACGCTGTATTAATAAAAGTTTTTGTGTGAAATATGGCTTTTTTTTCCCTTGATGATGCGAGCCCTTTGTTAAAATTTCCATAGCTCACCACTGCCTACAGCACCAAGGAACAATCCAACATGATGTTGAATAACTTTGTTACAATATCACTCACCAGTGTCTGCGCAGTTAGCCTAGTGGCCATGCGCTTTGCAACCATATGCCTGGGTAAGGAGTGTCCTAGGTTCGATTCCCGTAGATGATGTGAGGAGCTTAAGGATCTTCCTCAGCCATAGCCAAGTTAGCCAGTCTGGGCATGGACAGCAGGGATTTTTCCCCCAGTTTATCTGGGTTTTTTCATCCCGCAAGCAGGCAAACCGGCCCCCGTGAACGCACACACAGATACCATACCTCCCTGTAAAAAGAGACTCACGGCCGTTGAATCACCATACGAAATGAATGAAAAACTCGCCAGTCATAGTCCCAGTAGCTACTTGTAACTTGGTACATCCATTAAGCATAATGCTTTGTGACCCTATAGTACATAACCAAAAATCTGTCTTCATGGTAGAATGAGGGCAACCTCTTAGGAAATGTCTGGAACACACTCCATTGGTTTGAAATGCTGACCAGAGCATGGATATAAATGCTATGTGATTCCAAACTCTCTTGCATATCAGTAATTCTGCATCCTTCTTCAAGCTTTCCAGTAATTCTTCCCTGCATGAAATCATCTAGACCAGGGGTTCTCAACCTTTTCCAGTGGCATACCACTATATTTAATTCAAGATATTAGATGTATCAGTAAGGCAGTGGCTCATGTACCACCAGTGGTACGCGTACCATAGGTTGAGAATCCCTAATCTAGACGATGTCTTTGAGGCATTACACGACATCCAAGTTTGCAACTTTATTCCTTCACAGAAAGATCTTGAGCTTCTTTCAAACACAATTCGCTGTGTGTGTGTGTGTGTGTGTGTGTGTGTGTGCGCGCGTGCGCATGTTCGTTTTATTCATTTTTCATCTAGTCCAGAAACCAAATTTTTATATTTGGTTTCTGGACTAGAAGTTCTATATTTGCTCTAGAGACCAAATATAGAACTTTTTCAAGCCTTTTCAGGACTCCACCTGGCAATGAAATTCATTTCTATCCATGCCTATGGTGTGATTCAAACAGCAGCCTGTTGGTTGGTGAACAACATGCTAACATGTTTTTTTTTTTTTTCTTAAAAATTTTTGAGCTTGAATAAGACTAATTTTACTATATATATATATCAAAATTTCTGTTGACTGGTATAGAGAGGCTGTCCTATTAACATTTTTAAATCCATCAATTTTTATTACTATTCTTGTATTTTTAAAACTGTATGAATGATATTTTGATAGTAAGGCATATTTCATATAGAGGGTGGTCTGTAAGTCATGAAGGAGTTTAAAATGTGAATAACTTTTTTATTATTAATTTTTTCATTTTATTAATTATTTTTTTCAGTTATTCTAAGGAACATTTGGGAAATAAATCATGGAAAAGTGCACAATCCCAACAATGAACCAAAATCATGCAATTTTATTTTGAAAATCAACTTTTGATTATTCTAATGAAAAGGGCATATTGCCACTGTTTTAATGTCAGAAATGCCCCCTCGGAAAAACAATGATTCATTGCTTGAATGAATTTTTCCAGCAAGAGGGTTCCTTAAGTGACTTGTCATGATCTGGGAGACCCCATTCAGCCAGGAGAAAGGAAAACATTCAACTTGTGTGGGACAGTGTTGAAGAAGAACCAAGAAAGTTGATTCAAAGATGCATTTTTGAAAATTATGGAGACAACTACCGTGTTTGAATAAAAGCTTTAGTTTAATATAACTAAAATCTACATTCGAAGTTTCGACCTTTATGTCAAGGTCATCTTCTGGAGCATATAACTATACGCAGAAAACAAGCTACACTACAATCAAATTGGTTTGTTAAAGTTACCGACCAACTGCTACAACAATTGTTGGCCTGATCTCTTGTGAAAAAAAAAAAAAAAAAATTATACATCAACGCTGGAGTTGATGTATAATTCCAGCCAGTTGGTATGGAATGGTTTCTAATACTAGCTGAAGATTGGCTAGAGGCCTGACTTATGCTGGATCTTATATATAGATGGGCTGAATGTGTGCCATCCAAATCCTTGGAATTTTCATGCCATCTTTGTTGTTGATATTTGGGTAGTTTATCAGGATTTTGCAGGCTTCCTTAAATTTCCTTTCATACCAGGTTTTTGTGTGGTGTAAAGAGTGGGTGCTTTTCCAGTTGATTTGGTGTAAGGTGTTGAGCACGTGATCTGAGAGGCCTGCTTCACCATAATGGTTCTATTTAATGTGTCTAACATGTTCTTTCTTGCGTTTCACCAATGTATGGTAAGTTACAGGTGCAGCGGATGCAATAGACTCCAGGATGTACCAATGGGAGGAGAGGCTCCTTAGAGGAGCTGAATATGGTTTTAAGTTTAGTGGGTGGTTTAAAGGTGGCATTGAGGTTATAATGTTGTAGGATTCTGTTGATTTTTTCTGATAACCCTTTAATGTATGGGATGGCTATGGTTTTACTATAATCTAGATTCGTTTTTGTTGTTGTTTTATGGAGTATTTTATTAATAGTATTTTTGTTATAGCCATTATTTATGAACGTGTCACTGATGATTTGTAGTTCTTGTTTCAGAGCTTGCTGGTTAGAGAAAATTGTTGTAGCTCTATTTTTAAGGGTGTTAATGACTCCATATTTTTGTGATTGGTGGTGGTATGAATTAGCATGTATGTATTGGCCAGTGTATGTCAGTTTTCGGTAGACCTTGAAGGATAGACTGCCTGAAGGAAGACGTGTGACTAGTGTGTCTAGGAACGGGAGTGAGTTTTGATTTTCGATTTATTCAAACATTTATTTATTTTATTTTTATTCAAACACGGTTGTTGTATCCATAATTTTCAAAAATGCATTCAGATCACCGTGTAAGCTTAAAAGAAATTGATTCAAAGATGTTCTGGACAGCTGGTTGTGTAAAAAATTATTGGAAAACTGAATTTTTCATTCAGTTTTACAATAGTTGTTTAAAGCACATCAAGTCATCCTTGCATAATTCACTTTGAGTTCTATAGAGAATTGTGAGCATTAATATCAATATGGGATGTAGTGTTTTCATTCTGGTTTTTCTGATTAGAAAAAGTAGCTATTTCAACACTGATTAAATCTGAATTGCATATTCATTTTCTTTGTTTTAACATATTACCTTTCTAACTTTGGCTATTGCTAAAATTTTAAACAAAGGGTATCTAGTAGGTTTAGATACACTTCTCAGACTAGTTGATAAGAGAAAAAAAAAAAAAAAAAAAAAAAAAAAATATATATATATATATATATGTTGAATCTCTGAACCTCTTTTCCACAGAATTATAGGAACTGGAGATGGAGAACACATTGTATTTCTAGATTCGTAGATTTTGCAAAGGCCTAGGAAACCTCCAACATTAAAAGTTAATATTTAAATTAAGACAGCACATATTATTATTATTATTACCCCAAGACCTCATGGAGTCAAAGACTCATCTGGGAGGTCCTTTTATCACACACACAGCTCATCATACCGTGTCTTAAACACACTCAAACTTTTTGCAGACACCACACTCTCAGACAAGGCATTCCAATCATTTACAACTCTGTACGAAAAAACCTGCTTCTCACACCCTCTTTATACAGTTTCCAGGGATGACCTCTGGTTCTCCCCCGATCTCCCACTATTTTCTATAGAACCTCTCCATCATTGACCCATTAACAACCTATAACACCCCATTATTAACTTGTAGGTTGCTATTATATCTCCCCTCTTCCTCCTGTCCACCAGACTCTGCAAATATCATTAGTGGATAACTGCAACTTGGGTATGGGGAGGAAATGATGACAGAGAAGAAAAAAGTGACTCAATGGTGTGCATCAGTGATCTATTATTATTATTATTATTATTATGAGCACCTCTGTGAAGTTGGAAGATTTCTAATGAGGTTTATACTATTACTCACATAATAACACATACAACTGAAATTGAAAGTCAGAACACCCTTTCTAGATACACTTGTCACACATCTTCCTTCTGGCAGTTTTTCCTTCACTGTGTACTGTAAGCCTACACATACTGGCCAATATACTGTATATACACATAAACTCTTATCACCACTCAACACAAAAATGAGGTGTCATTAACACATAAAAAACAGGGTGTTAAAGATTTGCCCTAATAAGCAAGTACTTAAGCATGAATTAAAAATTATCAGCAATACTTTCCTATAAAATGGTTATAGCAAAAATACTATCAACAAAATTCTTCACAAGACTGTACCTAATAATAAAAATAAACTAGATTACAATAAAATTGTAACTATTCCATACATTTAAAGGATATCAAATAAAATAAACAGAATACCACAGAAATACAGCCTTAATGCCACCTTTAGACCTCCTGCAAAATTAAAGAACAACTCCTTCAAACATCAACTGGCCCACCCTGGATATACCATATTCATTGCACTGTAATTTGCTTTATATAAATGAAACAGGATGCACAATTCCTATCTGAAAAAATAAGAACAAACATTATATTAAATTTAATAACTATGGTAAACCTAGCCTTTCTGATCATGCTCTGAATACTGTACCTGGAATTGACTGGAAAAAGCACTTGTTCTTTACATCTCCAAAATGTAGTATGAATGCAAATTTAAACAGGCCTGTGCAATTCTTGATCAACCACCCTAATCTTAACAATAATTGTGGTCTAAAATTCCCAAGAATATGAATAGTACATATTCTATCCACATAACCTTTTGTTCTAAGAGTTCATTATAAATTATAATTTGATTGTAATACTCCAGGATCTTAGCCTTAATACAGCAAACACTTATGTTAAATTATTGATTAGGCCACCACTATTGTTCTATTAAAAGATAGTATGAATTTGCTCTCTGACCATTTTATAAAAAATTGGATTTAGCTTTTCTGTAGGTTCTTCCCTAACGAAATTATTCTTCAGATCATTGTTGCTTTGCCATGCTGTTTGAAATGTAATGTACCCTGTGTATGTGTGCATGCATACTCCACATGATGACTTTAACATGTAGGTCAAAACATTGGGATATTAAAGTAATTATCCTTAACACGGTCATAGTCCCCATAATTTATCACTATGGATATGTTACTTTGGTTAAAACTGTTGGGCTGAAAATAAAATTATATAATTTGAGTTTAAAAATTAAACTTAAGAATACAAATTTATTTAATACAGTCAATAATGACAATTTTCCACACTTTAGGAATAGTAAGGCAGTCATTAAAATTGAGGATAGATGCCTTTCTTTTAGTGTTGCACAGTGATCAGCATTCATTTTAGAAATTATGGACTTTACAACCGTGCTATAAATTACTATTTTAATTTCCAAACTTTTCGACTTCATATTAAGGTCATTATCTCCCTATTTTTGGGGGTGAGGCAATGAGAGCTTAGTTGTTCATTTGGACAGGGAGATATAGTAAATTCAGTTTTTATTAAATATTCATGAGCAAACTGAACATTTGTTGTATTTACTGAGATATTTGCATACATATAAGCTCCATAATGAACTTGTTATAAAATATGTATTGGTAGTGTGAAGAACTTAAATTATTTGCCATCTGGAGTCTTAAGAATTTATGTAATATGTAAATTATTTTTAATTCAAAGAATTTGGTCTTTGAATTATATTCAAAGAATTTTAATTATTTAAAATTCCACTTGTTTTTCATCCAAAATGTTCAATTTTATGAGCATTGTAGCCTTAAAAATTAAAAATTGAAAACATTCAAGATTAGTATTCTTGCAAAAGATTAAAATCATATCATCAAATTCCTGACATGTACCCTCAAGGGGTGTACAGGATATGATAGTACTACATGAAAAATTTACATCATTACTAACTTCCTATCTACAATTTTACTTCAAATCAGTCTGTTACTTGTCATGACTCCAACATTATCAGATCTTATATTTCTATCGTCTAAGGCACTTTTTACCGTAACAATCCACCTATATCTTGGTCTTCCTTTCGGTCGTTTTCCTGCCAACCTGGCAGAGAACACTTGTTTTGCTAATCTTTCTTCTCCCATTCTGTTTAAGTGACCATACCATCTGAGATTAGCTCTGCTGATATATTCCTGGATGCTGACAATGCCAAGTTCTTTCCTAATATCTTCCTTTTTAATATGATAATGCCATTGATGCCATCTGTTTGTGACTGACCCTAATCTTTCTCAAGACTCTTGTATCTGCAGTCTCTAGTCTTTGATCAAGTGTTTTCCTTCTGACCCAGCTCTCAGATCCATGAGTTAATATTGGTTTGAACACTGTCCTGTATAGAGCTAATTTAGTGTTCTGACTAATTTCTCTTCTATTCCGTATGAATTTATTCAACTGACTTCCTACCATACCAGCTTTGTTGATTCTGTTGTCTATTTCCATATTTAATTTACCATCTTTGCTAAAAATCGTGCCTAAGTAGCTGAAATGTTTTACTTTTAGGTTTGTAGGTTCTATATTTAGAATGCAGTTGATATATATTCAATGCTTCTGCCTATTTTCATTGTCTTTGTTTTGTTATTGCTGACCTTCATACCATCTCTATTACAACAGTTATTCAATTTGGTCAGGGAATCTTGCAGACTTGTAGCAGATTTATTTAGAAGTATAACATCATCCGCATAAAGCATAGCGCTGACATTAACATTTCCAATGTTGATACCAGTTTTATTACCCCTTTCCTCCATCATGTGATCCATATAGATAATGAATAACAGAGAGGATAATGTTTATTATTTGTCTGACACCAGATTTAACATTAAACAATCTTCCTTTACTTCATTTCTAACTGCTGACTTACAGCTGAAATAAAGACTAAGTATTGCTTGATATAATGCCCCATTGACACCATATAACTGTAGCATTTTGAACAGCTTCTCTGTTGGCACCTTGTCATATGCCTTTTCCAGATCTGCAAAACTTAAATACAGATCTTTGTTATGTTCCCATGATTTCTCAACAATTAGTCGTAAAGTGAAAATCTGATCCTGCCAGCCTCTATTTGGCCTGAATCCAGCTTGTTCTTCACCAGGCTTCTCTTCCACAATCCTTCTCAACTGTTTCTCAAGTATACTTGCATAAATCTTACCAGGAACACTCAGTAGAGAAACACCTCTGTATTTCTCACATTCAGCGTTATTTCCCTTTTTATATATGGGTACTATGAGCTATACTCCAGTCATCTGGAATTTGTCCCTCTGTCCTGGCCTTCTGAACTATGCAGTGCAGCCACTGTAAGACTTTTATACCTCTATAATTGATCATTTCTGGTCAAATATCTTTTTCTTCACTGTCTCTTTAGCTTCTTGTATCCACCATGGAGTTCTGATTTTTTCTATTCTTGCAGACAACTGTAGGACTCGATGTAGCTTGGAAATACCAAAGTGCTTTACATCGATTTTTACAGATGTCAAGTCTCATGAGATTGTTATAAAAATAACAAGGTTATTTATATATATATTAATAACCTTCTCTATATATTTTATGCAAAATATTAATGTAAATAACCCTATGGGAATTGACTGTACTTACTGCTTTAACAGAAATTTCTAGAATGTAAAAAAAAACAAAGGCAATGCTTTGCCACCCGAACTTTGTATAATAGCTATGTATAAGGGCACAAGAAAGTTGTTTATGATTTAAGTGTATGAGAAAGTTGTTTGCAAGTTCTGCGTATAAACACCTTCAATGGTTAGTGTGAAAGAGATCGGCAAGTTTCAGACAAGTTTCTGCTGCCCAACAATATAGCATTAAAAGAGTGCATGGAGGAGAAGAAAGAATGGGTCGGTCTTAACAAAAGATCAAGGGGGGGGGGTCATGCTGAATTCTTTGGGGGTTACAACCTTTGGTGCACGGTCCCGGAGAACGCGAAATAAAAAGGGACTGAGCCAAACATCGTGAGGAGAGGCGCAGTTATCAGAGTGGGCAGTCATAGGCAGTCCACAGAGAACCAGAGGACAGGTGCATTTATCAGAGTGGGAAATTTTCAGAGTCGGCAGAGAACCAGAGGCAGTCGGATTCAGAGGACCAGACGTTACGGTGAACCCACGCCAGAGGAGAAGAATGGGAATGACAAGAGAACAGCCGATGTAGGTACTTGAGACAGTGTCGGTCGGGTGTCTTTTTGCTGTGGGAGATCAACTGAAGTCAAAAGCCACAGAGTGGTCTTCAAGCCCGTATGCTGAAACCTCTTGCCTGAGCTTTTCGAGTACTGGGAAAATAGCAGTCCAAAGCCTGCCAATATCCTGACGAGATGCCCCTGAAGCAAGACTCTCCAGGCGAAGCCTAAGGCCCGAGATGAAAGAAAATGCATAGAGACTTTAGTGCAGGCCCCTTTGCATGAGTGTGCGACACAGAGCCTCTTTAAGTTTATTCCATCTTTTGTTGTACATTCCTTTTGTAATCTAGGAGATATGTTATAGAAGGACTGATAAGAAATAGTAATAAGAAGTATCTATAAGAGAGTCCTCTGATTTGTTATTAATTGGAATATAATTTATGAGATAACTTTGCATAGCTAGCAAACCTCTTTGTGAGTAAACTAATTTCTGTAATTTGATTTAATAAGCAGAGAAGTAATTGAGTAATTATATTGTATAGTCATTTAGAGTTGAAAAGGGAAAGTTCCTTTCTTTATACTAAACGTCTAACGGATAGGTAGAGAGTAACCTCTCTATCGTTTAATTAATGTACTTTGTTATTAATTAAATTAAGGGAATATTAGATCCCACATCGTTTTAAAACTGAATAAGAAACTCAAAGATTGGATTCAGAGAGTTTCATGTCAAATATAGTATAAAAAACTATAAAAGTATCAGCGAATACTAGTGTGAGCTAAGTGCAAGTAGTCCTAGAACGTAGTACAAACATGGGCAACTTGTTGCAAAGGTGGGGAAAGTTCTGATCGCTATTCTTGGTATTTTCCATAATGTAAAAACACATTCCCTAGGAAATGTATGCTGTTATTACATTATGGTGGGAGGTCACTACCCAGACCGGTTTCAGTCTTTATTGAGGCTTCATCAGTGAGTAGCTAGACCAGTTAATACCAAAGGGTATAGCGAAAAGAACTTATATACTCTGCTATATGAGTTGTCCAAAAGGTGCACCCATTAAGTTACTTAAATATAAAGAGCCAACAGGCTTCATTTCGGCTATATAAACATTAATTAAATTAAGGGGATGTTAGATCTGGAGCCTGTGTAGCTCAGTGGATGTGGCGTTTGCCAACCACGGCGCTTGGCCGCACGAAGGAAGACTTGGTTTCGAGTCTAGTCGGCGACTAGAGGAAATTTTTCTAAGCCTTTTTTCGACCGGTTCCCGAGTTAGTCGATCTCTGGCATGGGTAAGCAGGTTTTTCCTCCCGGAAACTCGGGTTTTTCGTCCTGTAAACTCAAGAAAATCGACCGTAGAACCCACATTATTTCAGACATTAAATATATTGTGTTAGGGACCACGAGATGGCGGCACATTTGAGCCGTCTCTCTTCACTGAGTACCACTTAATTAGTGATAGCCTTGGGCCATTGGTACCAGTGGAGATTGAACTGCCCACTCAGTCTCCAAAAGTTAGATAAGGCTAAATGGCCTCGCCTACTCCCCGTATACGGGAATAAAAAGGCATTAGCTGATTTTTTTTCTGATTGGATATTAGATCCCACATCATTTTAAAACTGAATAAGAAACTCAAAGATTGGATTCAGAGAATTTCATGCCGAATATAGTATAAAAAACTATAAAGGTATTGGCGAATACTAGCGTGAGCTAAATGCAAGTAGTCCTAGAACGTACTACAAACAGTTTTTTATACTATATTCGGCATGAAGCTCTCTGAATCCAATCTTTGAGTTTCTTATTCGGTTTTAAAACAATGTGGGATCTAATCTCCCCTTAATTTAATTAATGTTTATATTGCCGAAATGAAGCCTGTTGGCTCTTTTTATTTAAGTACTTTGTTATTATTGTAAATAAATGTGTTTTAATTATATGTCAATAGAGTGCTGCCTGATTTTTTATTTTACAATGCACTGTTCCTAAAATGAACTCGGATCTGTGAGCAGGAAATAACTGAGGCATTAAATGCACAGTTTAAGTACTTAAGAACCACGACTGTTTATGTAAACTTTGTTGAAGGAATTTTTGCTAGTAAGTGAGAGAGAGAGAGAGCACTCTACCAGATGTATTACTATTATTTTATTACTATTATTACGGGCAACTCCAGGGAGTCATTGGACTCATCGAGGGAGGCCCCAAATCATATTCATCACAACTATTTGACATTCATACAGTATCTATCATACCTCGCCTTAAACTCATTCACTGTCACAGCACCCACCACAGACTCAGGGAGCACATTCCACTCATTCACTACTCTAAAAGTAAAGAACCCAGATCTAACACCTTTACTAACCACACTTTTGCCCAGTTTCCATGGATGTCCCCTAGTCCTCCCACAACCAGCCCTGTTCTCAAAAATATCTTCTGAATTAATTTTATAGAAACCCTTCAGTAATTTGAATGTCTCAATCATATCTCCCCTCCTCCGCCTATCAACCAATTTTTGCAACCCACAAATCCTCAACCTGTTCTCATACGGTTCATTCCACAGACCTGCTATCATCTTGGTCACTCGCCTCTGGATCCTCTCCACCTCCTCCCCATCAAGAAGAAACCTAGGTGACCAAATCTGAGCACAGTAGTCTAGATGGGGTCTTATCAAGGCTCGATACAGAGGAACAATAACCTGCTTGTCTCTGCTTGTCATCGTATTCTTCAGCAACCAAGTGATTTGATGAGCTGTTTTGGTCACTTTTGCAAGGTGTCCCCTAAATTTCAATTCCTTATCTACCAACACTCCTAAATCTCGTGCCTCATCAATTTCCTGGAGCACGGTTCCACCAATGCAGTAAACTGCCGCCAATCTTTTCACCCCAAAATGCATAACCTTACATTTTGCCACATTAAACTGACATCCATTCTTCTTAGCCCAGACCTCCAATCTATCCAAATCATCCTGCAAAATTTTGACGTCATCTGCATTCACTATTGCCCTACCCAACTTCGCATCATCCGCAAACAAATGAATTGTTCCTCTCAGATCATTTCCTATATCATTTATGAACAAATTAAACAGCAGTGGTCCAAGAACAGATCCTTGTGGCACACCACTAGTCACAGGCCGTCTTGTGGGCTCTACTCCCGAGTAAACCACTCTCTGATATCTCTCCGTCAACCACCCTCCTATCCATCTCGCCAACCCTATGTCCATTCCTATATGCTGCAATTTACTGATTAGAATTCCATGTGGAATCCTGTCAAAGGCCTTGGCAAGGTCCAGTAGAATCACCGTAAACCCATTACCCTTATCCAGTTCAGCCGTCACTGTGTTATAATACGTGAGCAAGTTACTGAGGCATGACCTACTCTTCACAAAACCATGCTGTCCCCGATACAGTATCCCATTTTCATCTATCCAATCTTGTATTTTCCTCTTGACTATTTTCTCTAAGACCTTGACAATGATTCCTGATATGCTAATCGGTCGGTAATTTACTACAGCAGTCTTGGAACCACCTTTATGCAGTGGAACTATTTTCCCCTCTTTCCACCCCCTCAGGACTAGCCCAGACCCGAGACTCAAATTAAACAAAATGGTCAAGGGTACTGACAATTCTTTAGCTGCTTCTCGTACAACACGAGCTGGTATGCCATCCAATCCCACAGATGTATTGACATTGAGGTTATGCAATAGACTACTCACCTCCACTTCATTAACCACAATTCCCGTATAATCTACTGGTTTATTCGTTTCTGCAATGTCACCACCTGGATGATATACTTTTGCAAAGTGCTCACTCAGTAACTCAACTATCTCAACTGATTCAGTTACCTCCCTACCATCGGCATTCTTTAAAATCAATCTGCCATGTACATTTTTCCTTTTACTTGCTACATATCTAAAAAACTGTTTAGGATTCTCTTTAGCCTGCATGGCCAATGTTCTTTCGTAATCCTTTTTTGCTTTTCTTACCACACTCGTCACCCTTCTGGCCTGTGCTTTATACCGTTCATGTGCCTGCCGGTCACCTTTCTCCTTAAATTCCCTCCATAGTTGTTTCTTTTTTTGCAACTCAATCTTAATGGTGTTATTCATCCATTTAACCCCTACTTGATTTATTATTCGGACTCTAGGTATACAGTCAGCCATTGCTTCATGCAAGCACTTCTTAACTACCTCCCATGCACTATCAACTTCTAGTCCTTGCAGTTGTACATGCCATGGCACTGAACCAATCAAACTCCTAAGCTTGTCATACTTTCCAGCCCGATAATTCCACATGTACCCTGTCTTAATTGAAAATTCTACACCTTTAGCCACCTCCCAAGTTAAGACCCTATGATCACTCTCACCGATTGGTGGCAATGTGGTCATATTTGTTACAGCCAAATCCTCAGATGTAATTACTAGGTCAAGCACTCTCTGACCCCTAGTATTTTCCATTACATGCTGTTGCAGATAGTTATCCCTTAATAACTGCATAAAATCCAGTTCCTTCCTCCCGTGTGTCCTCTCCTCACTCCAATCAATGCGACCATAGTTGAAATCTCCCATAATAATCACCCTCCTTCCACCCATTTCTTCTATTTGCTTGTGCATACTGTCACCACCATCTTTTCCATCACCTGGTCTATAGCAGCACCCAATTGTATATTTAGTTCTGCTAGCCACAATCTCACACCAAATGGCCTCAAATGTGCTCTTTTCTCTATCCTGCAATTCAACTTCTATTCTCCTTGGCTGGAGCTCATCAGCTATCATCAACAATACTCCTCCTCCCATTTTATTCTCTCTGTCATTCCTGAACACACTATACCCATCACATTCAATCCCACTAGTTATATCATCTACAGTCAGCCATGTTTCACTAATACATATAACCTGTGGTCTGGAAGTGCTAACCATGGCCAAAAACTCTTCCTTCTTGTTCCTAATACTCCTAGTATTAGTGTACATGAATTTAAGACCCCCATTATCCCCAACCATACCTTGACGCCTTATATTAACTATCCCACTCAGATTTGTTGTCCTTATTTGCTCTGGCATATTATATTCATTCTTACATTCAACTGCCTCTATAAGGACTGTATCTCTACTCCCCCCCCCCTAACAAATCTAGTTTCCCTGAATTTGCACATCCACTACATTCAGCAACACTTTCTCAAGTCTTCTGACACCGTAACCATTCAAATGCAAGCCATCCATCTTATATAGATCCTTTCGCCCATCAAACTCACTCCACACATCAACAAATTCCACACCACTCGTCATACATAACCCACGCATAAAGTCATTTGCAATTATAGCCCTCCTTTTAAACATTTCACTGTCATACCGTGGCAAAAGACTAATCATTCTAACTCTCTCACTCTTTTCTTTTGCTACCTCAAATAATTCATTCAGGTCTTCTATCATTTCCATTTTATCTCCTTTCAAATCATTCGTACCTGCCACAACAATCATTTCTTTCACCCTTTCCTTTTGCTCTCTAATAGACGCAGTTACGTCCTTTATGGTCACACCAGGTTGGTACGATTTTGTCAAATCCTCTACTAACACACCTCGTAATAACGAGTCTCCATACAGCACTCTATCCTTCATTCTGTTCATGTTCACATTCATACGTCTATTTTTCCTGTCATACCTTTTATTGTTGGTTGGTTCATTCAGTCTACTTTTGTTCATGCACTCTAGCTGCTGTTTTGCTCTTTCTATCGCACTATTCAACAACGCGATCTCACTCAATGCATCTATCTCATCGTTTTTGTTCTCTGAGAAACCATTTATACTATCATTCACACTTTCTACATTCACACTCTCACAATTTTCATGTACAACCTTGCCGTTTCCTGTCATATCCCTGTTTCCTTCATTCTGAAGGTTGACAAAAATAGCACACTCACGATCCGAAATACACTTCAATTCCGCATTCTCCCTACATTTTCTACACACATTCAATCCTTTATTATCATCTAACCACACTCCGACCGCACTCCGCAAAGCGTACATTTCACAGCTAGTACACTGTTACTAAGTCATATGCTGATATAGAAATACTGGTGACACAATCTCAACAAATAAATTTTCCAGTCTTCATAGGCATAGGGCTAGTAAATACGAAAGGTGGATAAACATAGTACGCAATAGAATAAGTAAGAAAGATTACAAGAGAAAAAGCACGCACTGCTAAATAGAATTAGAATAAAGATATTAAAATAACATGAGATATTACAAAGGCGCAGCTAACTTCAGATGATACTCAACCTCACCACATGCCTCTCTGGCTGAATCAATCAGGGTTTTCTTCA
This sequence comes from Typopeltis vanoorti, assembly GCF_054136105.1. Taxonomy (NCBI): domain Eukaryota; kingdom Metazoa; phylum Arthropoda; class Arachnida; order Uropygi; family Thelyphonidae; genus Typopeltis; species Typopeltis vanoorti. The sequence goes on from NC_143566.1 coordinate 91,132,368, forward strand.
AGGCTCAATCTCCAGAGTTTGGTTCCTGTTCTCAAACTCTTTCATTTTTTCTTCAATCATGTTTGTGTATTTTAGTCCACAGTTCACATCTGAGAGCTGCTCAACTTTTATTCACTTTAAAACTTTCTTACATGTTCTTCTTTTCAATATCAAATTCAATTTTATTCTGCTCAAGACCAAATAGTGATCACTTCCAATTTCAAATCCTCTGTACACTGGTGTTCTGCACAAGGGAGAAAACATCACTATCAACAATAACATAGTCAATGAGACATTTCTTATTCCTTGCTTCATCTCTCCATGTGAATTTGCGCACATTTTTATGTTGAAACATGGTGTTAGTAATAACCAGTCCATGTCCTGAGCAGAAATCCAACAGGTATTTGCCATTATTATTAACTTTGCTCTTTTCTCCAAATTTTCCCAAAATATTTTTGTATGTCTGACAATCATTTCCTATTCTGCTATTTAGATCCTCAACAAGGACCAACTTTTCCTTTTTTATTGTGTCAGTTGCTTTCTCTAAAGTCTCAAAAAATTCCTCCACTTCTACCTTAGTAGAACCTTCTGTGGGACCATAATCACAAATAATTCTCATTGTGCAGTTCTCCATTCTGATATTTGCCCACATCACTCTACTTGAGACTGCCTGCCATTCAAGAAGATTAGCCTCTTATTTAGTGTTTACTATGACTACTCTTTCTTTTCCTTGATTGTCATTGCCTGAGTATAACATTTTATATCTATTGCTCAGAAAGATCTCACCAGTTTTTGTCTTTTTTGTTTCAGTCACCTCTCTTATATCGATCTGGTACTTATCCAATTCCTCAGCCAGTTCCATTTCTTTGCCATTCATGCTTCTTATGTTGATAGTACCGATCTTTGACTTTTGTGATGTTGAGTTGGGGTGTGTTTTCAGATTTGTTCCAGTAGCTGACTTTTTGCTGTTTGCCCTGGTTCCCTGGCAAAAACAACTAGGACCTTGTTTAATTGGGTGATGCCCCAGCCGGCATGAAATTCTGTCATGTTGTACCATCATTTTGTATTTTGGTTTAAGCCAATAAAAATACAATTTGGTTTGTATTCTTATTGGCTTAAAATCTTATCAGCTAAGTCCCAAATTGCCAGCCCATCCTTGTTCGTTCAGTATCCAGGTAGATACCTAACAGGGTGCACCACGAGAAGGTGAGGATTGGACATTAGGTCAGAAGCCCTGGTCAGTTCTCTGCATTCCTTTAAAGGCTATTTGGAGGTCTCCTCTCAGTTATACAGCTTTGACCCTTAAGCACCCCTAGGAACTACATCAAAGCTAAATTCTATTTAATATAACATGTGACAAACATTCTTTCATATAGATAGTTTTCATACAGTAACAATGATGACCTATTTTTAACATGACAATTGTTATATTAGATTTAGAATTCTGAATTATCTACAGTTTCCCATGGAACCTTTCTCCCTAACTCTTAGGGAGAAAGGTTCTGTGGGAAGAATATGTACCTTCCATATGCCTAGAATTTTTAGACCATCATTATTGTTCAGATTGGGGTGGTTGATAAGAATCTCACAGGCTTGCTTAAATTTGTTTTCATACCATGTTTTGGTGTGGTGTAAACAACTGGTGCTTTTCCAGTGAATTCTATGTAAAGTGTTCAGGGCATGATCATAATGATTGAGGATAGATGTGTTCATGAAGAATGGCCAGCGCACTTTCTTTGCATAAATGTTCATGTTTATACATAAATATGTATGATAAGATTATTATTCATTGGTTTTAATTCACAACACAAGAATTATAAGAAAATAACTCTCATTTATTTACTTATTTGCTAATATTTCACTTGTGTTATACTTAGCATCTTGAGAGCTCAAAACAGTTTGTCACTGTATGTTATCAGCAACAATGAATTAATATGGGAACAGTTGAAAATTGTAATGGACAGTACAAAGAACTAAAGACCTGATTGGTGCCATCTGTTATTGGATAAAGAGAGTTAACAAATATCAATCTAATCTTAAAATGACTGTCCAGATTTTGGTAAATTGAGATTTGGGAAATGTTTTATAACTATACAAAAACAATCTTTCTTACAAAAAAATAAATAAAAATAAATATATAAATAAAAGATTTTTGTGTTGCACTTTTGTTTTCTTCCATCTGATCCTGTGTGAAGGAGTATCCAAGGAATGGTCTGCTAGTCCCAACTTGTTGTGTAGAGGCTTAAGTGCTGTGAGGACATTATGTTGGAGGTTTAATGGATTTTTTACAACACTCAGAAAGAATTAAATTAGAATTTAATACTCCTATATTTCGTCCTAGTCACTAGGACATCTACGGGGATTACAAAAACAATTAATGTAACATGCACACAAAAATTTACAATACTAAGCCCAACCACGTGGGTGACACTAAAGTCCTATCTAGGTGGAGCGCCCTCTATGGGCGGTAGTAGGTGGCCTGGAATGTAAGGTGGGACCTCTGGTGATGAGTGTTTCCCAAATCTTCGGAAGCTTAATGCAACTGTATTTGTTAAGATTTGGTTGGTTTCTGAGAGCTGCTGCTTCTAAGAATAGTCTCTCTTTCTTGAATTTGCTGTGGTGGAGCATGGTGGTTTTCTTCCATGATACTCTGTGGGTGGTGTCCAAAACATGGTCAGCCAAGCCTGAATGGCCATAGTTGTGTTTAACGATGTACGACTTGTGTTCCTCTAGGTGGATGGATGCTGATCTGCCTGTCTGTCCAAAGTACACAAGCTTACAGGAACAGGGTACTTTGTAAACTCCAGGCAGAGAGAGAGGGGGGAGCTGATCTTTCGTAGAACGGATAAGGGTAGCAAGTTTGCGGTAGGGCTTATATGCTGTGTGTAGGTTATGCTTTTTTAGTATCTTGGCTATTTTTTCCGAAGTGCCTCGGATGTAGGGTATGGTGATGGCATTTTTAAATTCTTGTTGACGAGAGGGACGGGGAATGGGGGAGGAATTAATTATTTTTTTGATACTGTGTTCACTGTAGCCATTGGAGAGGAAAATTCTGTGTATGTGGTTAAGCTCAGTAGTGAGGGCGGTTCCACTGGAACAAAGATTGTGGACTCTCTTGGTAAGGGTTTTAATGATGCCATATTGTTGTGAGGGGTGGTGGTGGGAGAGTTTGTGAATGTATCTGCCTGTGTGTGTGGGTTTTCTGTATACAGTGAAGGCAAGTGTATCATTGGGCAGGCGCGTGACTAAGGTGTCTAGGAAGGGTAAACAATTGTTCTTTTCCTTTTCCATAGTAAACTGGATTCTTGGATGTAGGCTATTGAGATGACAGAGGAAGGAGTCTAACGTGTCTGGGCCATGAGGCCAAATGGAGAACACATCATCTACATTCTTGGGACATTCTTGGCTGTGTGAAGTTAGACGTAATGGTGAAGAATCTTTAGTTAAAAAATGGGGACAAGATAAGGAAAGAATCAGTGGAGTTGGATTCATACTTAATAGAAAATTGAAGAACAATATAATAGAATTTGATAGTATATCTTATTGAATATTAATTATTGTCCAAATCTCAAAAAGATATACTCTCAAGATCATCCAAGTGTATGCACTAACAAATTCATACTGATAAAAAAATGAATACGCTTATCATGATGTACCCCAACTTTATAACAAAGGAAAATGTCATTTCAAAATTGTAATGAGAGACTTTAATACTTCTAGAGTTCGAAGAATAAAGCAGGGCAAGATTGAAACGCAATAAGCAAATTCAACAAATGATGTAAAAGGAACATTGTATGCATAAGGACCATGGCAGTTATTAAAATCATAAGGCACACAACTATTGTATGGAAAGCATAGCACAAGCATGAAAAGAAACTGGATCTGCAAGCTAAAGACAACCCAAAAAAATTCTACCAGTGTGTTGCAATTAAAGAAAGAATTATTATTAGGAGAGTCCTGAGTCACTATGAGTTTAAATTCTGGTGTATAGATCAGTGGATGTGGTGTTTGCACACCACAGAGCTTGACCGCACGAAGGAAGACTTGGTTTCAAATCTGGTCGGCGACTTAGAGGAAATATTTCTAACCTTTTTTTCGACCGGTTCCCGAAATAGTCGCTATCTGGTATGGGCAACTGGGTTTTTTGCCCCATAAACTTTAAAAAATTGACCTTAGAACCCACACTATTTTAGACATTAAATATATTGGGTTAGGGACCACAATATGGCAGTACTTGTTGAGCCGTTTCTTCACTACGTCCCGCTTAATTAGTGATAGCCTTGGACCAGCTATCTCTGATTGACTGCCAGTGGTGATTGAACTGCTCACTCAGTCTCCAAAAGTTAGGGCTAAAACAGCCTCACCTACTCCCTATACGGGAATAAAAAGGCATTAGCGGATTTTTATTTTTAAATTGACTAATGCCAGAACTGGTATACAACAATCAGATGAAAGCTCAATAGGAAATTTTGGATATGCCATGAGAGATGATAAAGGGGCAAGGCCAATAGAATGTGCAGAAAAAGAAAACTTGTACATAATGAATTATTTTTTTAAGAAAAAAAAAACAACAGGAAGTGGACATGGAAAAACGAAATAGACTTAATCCTCATCAACAACTAACATCATCAGATTTTAACTTCTCAGTTAATTTTGTTATCTCGTTATTTATTTACTATTTTATTTTATTTTATCCTCATTATTAAATTCCCTTCGACTGGGGGAGTATCTCTTTAATTTTTGCATGCCTATATGCAAAACATTTTATGTGTAAATTTCCACTCTGACTCAGTATGCATGCGATAACCTGTGCTCAGAATAGTGAAACTTACAAGCCACAAACCATTAACATACACCTAAAATTGGTGACATCTTTGTTAAAAAATCTTATACATTGTATGCCAGCCTAGTTGGTTGAGTGGTTAGCGTATCTGCTCTTCAGCCAAAAGGCTGCAGGTTTGAATCACGCCGTGGGCATGGATGTATGTGAATGTCTCTGAAAATACTAGTGGTGGAGATGGGCTGTAGATGATGATGGTAGTTGCGGTTCGTTGTAGTTGGTGGATTGAATGGGAGACAGAGTGTTGTAGAGTGGGTGCCCTCCCTTGATAAGTGCTTGGACTCCTTGGAGGTGTCATGTAATAATAATAATAATAATAATAAATGCTAAATATAAGGAATGTTTATGTCTTCACCTACTTAATTACTGCAAATGCATGCAGGTTACAACAAATTCTGTCACATTTGTCCAACCACTAAAATTTAGACAAATTTTAATTTCTTTTCCGCTTTAATTTTGACAGTGATATTTTGATGGTTTCAATGTACTGAAACAGCTAAATCTACTATTTTTCATATAAATTCCCCTTTAAAATTGATCACTAAATTTCGTTAAAATCCTATGCTGTAAAAATCCACTGTTTTGCATTAAAATGATTATACAGCCTAGCGAGTAGACACTAAACAAATATGGCTCTCCAACCTGTGACACCAGTGTCAGTTTGCCAACCTGTCGCAGGCTGAAAGTAACATTATTATTATCAACAGATCTCCATGGAGTTAAGAGACTACTCGTGGTAGGTCCCACTCTCACCTGCACAGCTCATCGTACCTCAACTTAAATGCATTCATTCTCCCTGCACTGACCACACTCTTAGGCAGTGCATTCCAATTGTCCACCATTCTCTATGAAAAAAAATCTCCTCATTCCCCTGCTCACACTCACCTTATACAGCTTCCAGGGATGACCTCTCGTCCCCCTGTCTCCAGATATTCTATGAAAAATCTCATCCATGCTAATCTTGTAATTATCCCTTTATGATTCGATCATGTCTCCCCTCTTCCTTCTATCCAGTAGGCTCTGTAATTTGCATTCTCTCAATCTCTCATATTCTAGAGACCAGAAACCAATTAGTCAATCGTCTCTGGACCCTCTCCAACATTTTTTCAGACTTTTGAAAACCTGGCGACTAAGTCTGTGTACAGTAAATCTCATGTGGCATGATCAAAGTCTTGTACAATGGAATCAAAACATCCTTCATGTCAGTGTTCTCCACATCATTGCATAATCTGCTTTGTCCTCATCAAAATTTTCACAAAAAGTTCATTTCTCTATTCACCACATCCAAATCCTTGAATCTCCTCTACCTCCTCTAAAACATCCTCACCAATCTTATACTGCATCCCATCTTTGTTCCCATATTTTAAAGCCTTACACTTTATAACATTATATTGCCATCCCCAAACACTTGTCCATTCAGTCTATTTAGGTCCTCTTACAAAGCTACAACATCTGTTCTACTTCTCACTCTCCCCAACTCTGCATCATATGCATACAACTGTATATCACCATTTTAGCCTGTTCCAATGTCATTTAAATACAAACAACAGTGGCCCCAAAACAGACCCCCTTGGGACACATCACTAGTGACTCCTCTTCTGGAATATCACTTTCCCAAATCTCCAATCCAATTCACTAATCTATCCAATTCCCCATGTGTTCTAATATTAACTACTAGCTTGTCATATGGTAATATGACAAGCTAGTAGTAATCTATCGAAACCCTTTGCAAAATTAAATACTGTATATGCATCCCCATTGACCAATGTATTTGTCACTTTGTTACAGATTGCTAAAACACGATCTTCCTTTAGCAAAACCATGCTGTCCATTAAAGAGAATTCTATTGCTCTCCATCCAGTTCTGAATCCTTTTCCTCGATAGCTTCTCCAACACCTTGATCACAGCTCAAGGCAATCAGATTGGCATACAATTTGAAGCCTTAGTCTTTCACCTCCTTCCTGAAGTGGAACAATTTTGCCATCTTCCTATTCCTTTGGGACCTGGGCTAATCTAAGATTCATGTTAAAGGTGTGAACTCCCTGGAATATTCCCTCAGGACGTGCGGTGATATACCATCTACTCCCATAGCTCTTGTTGACATCAAGTTTAGTCAATTCCAAATATATCTCCTGCTCACTCAAATCAGTGGTTCCTTCCCCCATTCTACTGCTCTCAAATTCTACATTATATTACAATCACAAGGATAGAATACTTTAATGAACTGCTCATTTAACATCCCTATTATGTCCTCAGTGTTTATCACTCTCCTATTATCACTAACCAACATCATCCTCCCATAATCATTCTTCCTTCTACTGGCCAGATATCGAAAAAACTTACTAGGATTTCTTTTAGCATCATTTGCTAATTGTTGTTCACACTCCACTTTTGCTACCCCTTACTGAGTCATCCTCCTTGTAGTCCTCGTGTAACTGATTATCTCCTCTCATCTTGTGCTACCTCCACATTCCTTTTTTTCCCCTTCCAGATTGCATGGTTTAGTCATCCATTTTACACCTACTTTATTTAATCTTCTGACCTTTGGAAATCACTCAGTCATTGCCTCTGTCAGATAATTCTTGAGTAGAGACCAAGTAGTATTGATTTCCTTCCCATGCAATTCCTCATTCCATGATATCGCTTCAAACTGCCTCCTAAGTTTCCCATAATCACCTGCTTTATAGTTCAATATATAACTCTTTCTCACTAAAGTCCTCTTATGGCTGGCCACCACCCAAGTGATCGCTTCCTAGTCACTTTCAGCAACTGGAGGATGATGCAACACTTCATTTATTTCATTTATCTTCTAATGAGATAATCAAATCCAAGACCCTCGATCCACATGTTGCCTCCATTACGTATTGGTTAAAGTAGCTATCGCTTAAAAAACTCGAGAAATTCGTTTTCTTTGGTTCCTGATTGTCTCTTCATTCCAGTCTATGTTATCATAATTGAAATTGCCCATTAAGATCACCCTTATTAGCCAGATCAATTTGCCTAAACATTTCCTTCTCACTGCTTTTACATTACCACGTCTATAGCAGCACCCTAATAAACATTTTTATCCAGTCCACCTCCACTTCACATCAGACTTCTTCAAACCACTCAGTATTTTCTCCTGGCATGCCCACCCTGAATGGGCACAATTCCTCTACCATCACTAATAACACTCCTCTTCCCTTTTTGCTTTGTATGTCTTCGTGAAAGACATATCCCTCCATCTCTATTCCTATCAGATCATCCTCGTTCAACCATGTCTCATTTATACCAGCATTTACAAGGTATTAAGTTGGAATGAGTTTGAGTAATATTGAAGTGGATACATTGTAGAAATTACTAAATAAAACAAGTGGCAAGTACCATTTAGTTTATTTTTATAGTATGTTTAAATTTAAAAAAAAAATCAGCTAATGCCTTTTATTCCCTTATAAGAAGTAGGCGAGGCCTCTATACCCTATCTAGCTTTTGGAGACTGAGTGGGCAGTTCAGTCTCCACCAGTAGCCAATCAGAGATAGCTTGCCCATGTCTATCACTAATTATAGCAGCCACCAATGAAGAGGCTGGCAAATAAGTGCTGCCATCTCTTGGTACCTAACCCTAACAAGATATGTTACTGTCTGAAATAATGTGGGTACTATTGTCGATTTTCTTGAGTTTACGGGATGAAAAAGCAGTTTCCAGGAGGAAAAAACCCGCTTGCCCATGCAAGAGATCGACGAACTTTGAAATCAGTCGAAGAAAGGCTTAGAAAAAGTTCCTCCAGTCGTCGACTAGACTTAAACTTAAGACTGACTTCAAGCGACCAAGTGCAGAGGACAAATGACTGAAAATTAGAGCAAAAATTTTGTGGGTGCTGTTAACACGTGTGTGCGGTTACAGCGTTGTTAAATGCAATTATCGGTGTGTGGGGGGATGCATACATGCCTTCATGAAAAAGTAAACATTAGTGACTTCCTGTCAACAAGTTTCCTCGAAATAAATCTGCTATCTGTCAAGACTCCATATCCATTTTTTTTTGGCTTCTAAAGCACTTACTGTATCAGTCCTCCGAGATATCGGTCGTTCTCTGAATATTTTCACTGCCAGCCTGGAAACGAAATCTTGTTTTCCTAACAATCTTAATATATTGTTAGCATTCTGTTTAAGTGACCATACTATCTGAGATTAGCACTGCTGATCGCATTCTTGAATGTTAAAAGAGTCTGGCTCCTTCGTAATTTCTTCATTTTTAATATGAATCTGTCATTGATTCCATCTATTCACACCACCAATTTTTATCCTAACTTTCACATTTGTGGCCTACAGTTTTTGACCAAGTGTTATTTCTAACTGATCTCTTGGATCCATAAGTTAAAATTGCTGTTAACGCGGTCTTGTTATGCAGGTAATTTAGCATTTTGACTAATTTCTCTCTTATTCCATATGCATTTATTCAGTTGATTTTCTATCACAATCTGCTCATTCTGTTGTCTATTTTAATATCTAAATGTCGTCGTCTTCACTAAAATTGTGTGTAAATAGCTGAAATATTTCACTTGTAAAGTTTCTGATTCAGAATTAATTGATGCTTTCAGTGTTTCTTTTTTCTGTACTCCCAAATACTAGATGCATTTGGGAGTATAACATCTGCATAAAATAAAGATCCGAGATAAATATATGCAATTTTGTTATGAAGTTGAATTTCACTTTCATAATGTGATCCGTATAGATAAGGACTCATTGGAAATAAGGTGGACCCTCGTCTCACCCTGATTTCAAATCAAAACATCTTGTTCTTTCCTGTAATTCTGAGTGCTTATTTATTGCAATTCAAATATAGACTAAGTAGCTCAGTAGAATTGGTGCTTGCATCTTCTGCACTAGGCCGCCCAAAGATAGACTTCAGTTCAAGTCTAGTCGCCGACTGGAGGAACTTTTTCTAAGCCTGTTTGACCGCTTCCCGAGTTAGTCGATCTCTGGCACATGCAAGTGGGTTTTTTGTCCTGCAGACTTGGGTTTTTCATCCCATAAACTCAAGAAAATCGACCGTAGAACCCAGAATAACTCAGAGGGTAACATATCCTGTTAGGGTTAGGTACCAAGAGGTGGTTGTACTTGCTTGCCGGTCTCTTCATTGGTGGCGGCTTACAATTAGTGATAGTAACTGGCCAGTTATCACTGATTGGCTACTGGTGGAGATCCAACTGCCCACTCAGTTTCCAAAAAGCTATGAGGGTGATCTGAAAAGTTCTCTGCAACACTCGACAAGATCTTTTTTTTTCTAGGGCTGCAATTTTATGGCTCTCCTCGTCATGCACCCTGGGTCACCTAAAGAGCCAGAGCAACTGGCCGTCAGACCATTGTGCTATCGTGCAATCTCCTGACCATATTTACACATAGAAATTCAAAACCTCCACAATGGTTCCCTCCAGAACCAGATGAGAAGGAATATCGTACAGAGTATCTGTATCTGCCAGTTAAATGTTGAGGGTATTAGCCCATCAAAGTGTCAATATCTTTCTAAACTCCTACGAGATGAAAACATCGATCTGCTTCTCATTTAAGAATTACATATCGAATCTGAAGACCAAGTTAAATGTAGAGCAACAATTCCTGGCTACGAAATTCTGGGAACAACGTATAGTTATTACTATGGCAGCATAACATATGTCCAAAATGATATTGAGAATACTGTGCTGATGACCTCTTCTACTGATGAAGAAATCCATAAGATTGTTGTTAGAATAGCAGACATCATGATTATGAATGTATAAACCACCTGCAACCACTTGACCAAATGATGTTTTACAGATATACCCCCATCCAACGGTGTACTCTGTAGACTAACAGTCACCATACATCTAGGAAGTATGATTGGAATGATGAAAATGGGAAAGCATTAGCTGAATGGGCAGATCTACACCGTCTTCAATTGGTTTTTGACGCCAAGGAAAAAGGCACCTTTAAATCAAGAGCTTGGAATAAGGAATATAACTCTGATTTGACATTTGTCTCCACTGATAGTGAAAATCAAGTTACGGGTCTACAAACGTATTCTCGATGTTTTTCCAAATAGTCAACACTGTCCCATCTTAATGGAATTAGGCACCCAATTTCCAGTGACAACAAAATGGAATTTCCAAAAAGCTCACTTCGGACCTAGATGAACGTTTTAGAAGAATTAGCCCAACCAATAAAATTTATACACGGTTCACTGGAGTAGCCATATGGTGGCAAACAGATACATCCCCTGAGGCTACCGAAAAGAATATGTGCCCGGTTTGACTAACGAAAGCAAATCCCTCGAGAATTCCTTGACAGTAAGGATCCTGAGATAGGAGAATAACTGCTTCATATGAACCACTGAAGGAACCATTAGTTTACACAGGAATTGTGATGAATGAAGTGGAGGTGAATAGTCTATTACAGAACCTTAAATGTGAATACATCTGTAGGATTGGATGGTATACTGGCATGGGTCTTACGTGAAGCAGCTAAAGAATTATCAGTGCTCTTCACCATGTTGTTAATCTGAGTTTCGGGTCAGGTTTAGTCCCGAATGTGTGGAAAGAGGGGAAATTAGTTCCACTGCATAAAGAAGGATCTGAGACTACTGTTACAAATTACTGACTGATCAGTATATCAGGAGTCATCAAAGTCTTGGAGAAAGTAGTCAAGGGAAAAATACAGAAATGGATTCATGAAAATGAGATACTGCACGGGGCACAGCATGGCTTGGTGAAGGGTAGATCATCCCTCAGTAACTTGCGCAAGTTTTATAACACAGTGATAGCTGAACTGGATAAAGATAATGGGTTTACAGTGATACTGCTGGACCTGGCTAAAGCATTTGATAGGATACCAGATGCAATTCTAATCCGTAAACTACAACATATGGGAATGGATATAGGGTTGGTGAGATGAATAGGTGGGTGGTTGATGGAGAGATATCAGAGAGTAGTTTATTTAGGAGTAGAGTCCATGAGACGGCTTGTGACTAGTGTGCTGCAGGGTTCTGTTCTTCGACCAGTGCTGTTTAATTTGTTCATTAACGGTATAGGGAAGGATCTAAGAGGAACAGTTCATTTGTTCTCTGATGATGCAAAGTAGGGTAGAGCAATAGTGAATGCAGAAGATGTCAAAATCTTGCAGGACGACTTGGATAGATTGGAATTCTGGACTAAGGAGAATGGATGTCAATTTAATGTGACAAAATGAACAAGGTTATGCATCTTGGGGTGAAAAGATTAGCAGCAGTATACCACATTGGTGGAACTGTACTCCAGGAGAGTGATGAGGCCAGGGACTTGGGAGTGTTGGTGGATAGGGAGATGAAGTTTACCAGGCACATTGCAAAAGTGGCTAAATCGGCTCATCAACTCACTTGGTTGTTGAAAAATACTTTGACGAGCAGAGACAAGCAAGTTATTGTACCTCTGTACCGAGCCTTGATAAGACTTCATCCCGACTACTGTGCTCAGATTTGGTCACCTAGGTTTCTTCTTCATGGGGAGGAGGTGGAGAGGATCCAGAGGCGAGTGACCAAGATGATAGCAGGTCTATGGAATGAATCTTATGAGAACAGGTTGAAGATTTGTGGGTTGCAGAAATTAGTTGATAGGCGTAAAAGGGGAGATATGAATGAGACATACAAATTGCTAAAGAGTTTCTGTAGGATTAATTCAGAGGATATTTTTGAGATCTGGACTGGTGGTGGTAGAACTAGGGGACACCTATGGAAGCTAGGCAAGTGTGTGGTTAGGAAGGGTGATGGAGCTGGGTTCTTTACTTTTAGAGTGGTAAATGAGTGAAATAAGCTGCCAGAGTCTGTTGTGGTTGCTATGACGGTGAGTGAGTTCAAGGCAAGGTATGATAGATACTGTGAGAATGTCGTAAAGTTGTGTGGACATGATATTTAGGTCCTCCTTCGATGACTCTAAGGACTCCCTGGAGTCGCCCGTAATAATAATAATAATAATAATAATAATAGTCTTAAGTTAGATAGTGCTAAATGGCCTCGCCTACTCCCGTATACGGGAATAAAAAGGCGTTAGCTGATTTTTTTTTTTTTGTAATAGTCTTAATGCTGCTCGAAGGTAAAAATGGATCCAATTAACTGAGAAAATAGACTAAACACTTTAGTGGAAAAGCTAGGTCACTTCTCAAGAAGCTCGGCCCAAGATCCTTTGTACCAAAGAAACCTTCACCTTCACCTGTCGACTCAAATCAGGTAGCTGCTCGTACTCTTTCGCTTTTTAGAATCCCTATAACTAGAGAGGTAAAACGTGAATTAAAGGCTATGAAGGCTGTAATTTAATCGAACTTACAATTCTCCTTGCCTTTTTCTTGTGACGAAATATCTATGGAGCTTCAAAACATCCGAACAGGGAAGGCGCCTGGATTCTATAATATTCATAATGAATTCGTGATACATTGTGGACCTTATGCTAGATTGTGGTTGGCCAAATTCTTTAGCGACATACTTGAAAGTGGTTGCATCCCCAGGGAATTTATAAGGACAAAAAGCATTGCTATGCTAAAACCTGCAACTTACTGATTCTGAATATGATCAGTGGGGAAATTTTGGAATGTGTTCCAATAGAACAAGTGTGGTTCTGAAGAGATCGTAGCTGCACAGGTCCTTAACTTAACAATTTACACTGAAGCAGGGTTTCAAAGATGCCAGAAGAAGATTACTGCTGTCTTTGTTGACTTTACAGCGGCCTACGATACTGTCTGGAGGGAGGGACTCATATAAATTCCTTAAGAATTTATATGATTTATATTATCATCCCATGTAAAACACTGGGGCACCTCATAAACAAATTATTATGTGATCGCTATTTCAGAGTAGTATGGGGAAATATCAGTAAACAGAGTGCTTAACAATGGGCTACCACAAGACTCAGTGCTAGCACCACTACTTTTCAGTCTTTATCTCTGAAAAAGTTAGTATAAAGTTTGCTTATGTAGATGATTTAGTTTTGATAATCAGTGATAAATCAATAGAAAAAACTGAAGAAATATTGATAAATCATAGGTCGGCCTTATGGCCGTTCTATAAAAAATGGAGAATAACACCAAATCCTGGTAAAACTGTATGTTTTTCTTTTCACCTTAATTATAGACTTGCAAATCAAAAACCAGAGATATATATTGATGGGACATTAACCTGGTTTAATCCGACACCTAAATGCTTGGCGATAACCTTGGATAGAACTCTGTCATACAAACAATATATGATTAATCGCTGCTAAAATACTTCTAGAAATAATATAGTTCACAAGTTCTGCAGTATTACATGGGGGCTCAAGTGCCATAACTCTATGGTGCACATCTTTGGCACTGGTCTACAGTGCAGTAGAGTATGGTGCCCCTGTCTGGCTTAATAGCCACCACGTGTCAATAACTTAGATGTTCAACTTAATTTCACTATACGCTTAATAACGGGCTGTATCAGAAGAACACCTTTACAATGGCTCACCATTCTGAGCCATATTTCTCCTCTAGAATTGCGACGCCAGGAAGCTCTGCTTCGTGAATATAAAAAAATCTTAAATAACCCAAATCTCCCAATCCATGAGTTTATTCCAGATACTTTATCTGATAGATTAAAATCCAGAAGACCTGCTATCAAAACTGTCCGTAATCTTCTCAGTCAGAATGCCAGCTTGATGAATAAGTGGGATGCACTATGGATTCAAGCAATATCACCTGAAGTCTGTAGCTACATAAATATTGCAAAAACCATCTGGATTTGACCTGCCCAGGAAAATATGGAAAACTGCTAACAGGATCCGTACAGGTTATGGTGTATGCGGAGACTTACTATCGAAGTGTGGAAAGATACCGAATTCCCACTGCCCTTGTGGGGCCGAGACCCAAACTATTCGTCATATAGTTCAGGAATGTGAGTTAATGGAATATTCAGATGAACTAAAGGACATTTTTGACCTATCCCCAGAGGCGATCAGTTGGATTAAAAATCTAAATGTAAAAATATGACTAAATTTTTGCTTGACGCTTGTCATATATTTAATACCTGTATTTGATGTTTGTTTTTGATTTACTTTATATTTATAATTTTATATATTGTATCTCATCTATATTCATATGTATTTTATTTTATTTCCTTTTAACCATCTGTATATGCCATACGATAAATAAATAATTTTTTTTTTCTAAGTTGGTACATCCGTCATAGGCATCCACTTGAAATTGCAAATCATTCTATCAAGAAGTTTGTTTATACAGCTGTCTGAAGCAAAAGTGTTGTCTGTCTCCCTGAGAAGGTTTAACGCCAAAAAAGTTTATGGGCGGTCTTCTCCTTCGTTTTCGACAATTAAGAAATGGGCTGCTGAGTTTAAACTTAGCTGTACCAGCCTTGAATATGATCCATGTGAAGGACGTCTAAAAAGTCTAACAACACCAGAAATCATTGATCAAGTGCATGATATGGTATTGGATGACCGGCCAGTCAAAGTTCGTGAAACTGCTGAGACTAGAGGCATTTCTGAAGAACGTGTAGGATATATTTTGATGAAGAATTGCAAATGAAAAAGTTTTGTGCAAGATGTGTGCCGCGCTTGCTCACAGCAGATCAAAAACGCACTGGCATGAAAATCTCTGAGCAGTGCTTGGAGCGTCTTAAGAAGAATAACAGTTATTTTGTGCGTAGATTTATTACTACGGATGACACTAGGATTCACCATTACACACTAGAATCCGACCAGCAGGTAAAAATAGCGGACAGAATCCAGTTGTTCAACGCCAAGGAAGACAAAGTTGGTTACATCAGTAGGAAAGGTTGTGGCATTGGTGGTTTGGGATGTTAAAGGTATTTTGTTTATTAATTATCTTGAAAATAGTAAAGGAATAACCGGGAAAAATTCCGATGTTTCAACCAGACAAAACGAAAAAAATTCATGAGAAAAGACCTGGTTTGCAGAAGAAAAAAATCATCTTTAATCAGGACAATGCACCTGCCCACAAAGGTATTTTGGCAATGTGAAAATTAAGAGATACGCACTATGAATTGTTGAACATCCACCCTATTCCCCAGATTTGGCTCCCACTGACTTTTATCTCTTCTCAAAACTAAAACCGTTCCTTGCTGGTAAACGTTTTCTTCGAATCAAGGGGTGATTGCAGCTATAGAAGGTTATTTTGCGATCTTACTGAGAACCACTACAGGGACATTTGAGAAATATGAAAATTACTTCTCAAGATTACATAACTGGACGGCATTATCTCGTTTAAAAGATTCAAACTTTGTTCTCACGCTGGGGAAGTGACATTTCTACCCATCTCGTCCTTCTGATTTATAATAAGGAAAGCTCTTAAGGATTGCGTCGAATTAGCGCTTCCGTAGCACAGTTGAAAGAACGACGGTACATTTCGCCCTTCGATTGTAAGAGGCTTAAGTTTGATTCTCGTGAGGGGAGGAATCTTTATATGGTTTTTTTCAATTGAATGTGAGTTAGCCGATCTCATATAGCGGTTGCAGGGTTTTTTCTCCCGGAAACTCGGGTTTTTCTTCCCGCATGGAGACAAATCGGACTTTAGGACACGCAGTTTACAGACAAAAAATACTGGTGGTAGTGGTGGCGGTGAGCGGTAACGCTGGTGTAGATGATGGTGACGGGGAGATGTAGAGTGAGCACCCTCGCTCGGTGAGTCTGGACTCCTTGGAGGTGTCACGACATAATAATAATAATAATAATAAACAATAAGAAGATGTGAAACAATGTGTATTCTACCCATTCTGTGACATTCTGTGACTCTGTAACGTTTTTCTTCCTGTGATTTTACTCTAAATTCCCAATGTGGAGTAAAATCTCATGCTGCAATGCAAGGGTAAAATACCATCCAGAAGTATGCATACCAGCCACTGAATTCGCCACCTTTATGCAAGTGTACCTAAACGACACTTACTGAGTGTATATGTTATGCGCATATTATGAAATCGCACAATTCACAGAATGTGCAACATTTTTGCTCATTCCATGAACTGTATAACGCACTTGTACAGTTCGTAATCTGCACGTAACATATACAAAATATTTAATTATGTGCGTCACCTTGTTTTCAACAGGACTATTTAAGAATGTTGCTGGTCAATAGTGTTGATCACAATGGGGAAAACAAAGGATCTTTCAGAGTTTGATGAAGGGCTTATTATGGTGGTCGTCTGACTATAGCCACGATTTTTTAAACAGCAGAGCTGACTGGTTTCTCAAAAGATGAGATATCTCTGGTGTTTAACCAGTAGAAAATTAACCAAACTGGCTTGTCTAAGAGTCTTAACTGTGGTCCTAAGATACTATGTCAGGAACAAGATTGGCATTGCGTGAGACAAACAGAACTTCCTGCATGAAGCAATTCACCGATGAATTAAATAAAGACCATTCCTGACCCATATTGCACTGAACTATACGCATGGAATTGGAGAGAATCGGTATTTACTGTTGCCTACCGATACGGAAAGCCTGTTTTCTGCAGAGAACTGGAAATTTTGTCTACGGTGGTGGAGTCAGGAACACCACTACTGGACCTAGAAGACTGGCCTGGAAAAAGTCATGTGGTTCGACGAGTCACGGTGCACCTTTTTCTGTACCGGCGATCGGCAGAGTTTGCTGGGAGTCCCATGAAGCAATGTAAACATAATTTAAGATTACGGAGGTGATGTCATGGTATGGGACACGTTCTATTGCTATGGAACAGATGTCCTGATATAGCTGAAAATGAAAGTATACTCCAAAGAATATCTGAACATTGTCGGCAATCAAGTACATCCTGCAATGTTGACTTTTTATGTAGATGACAATTGTTTAATGAACGACAATGCTACTGTCCAGTTGACTATAATTGTTCAGCAAGCATGACAGTGACTTTCACCAATTTCCCTGGCCACCACCAATGCACAGACCTGGACCTATTGAGAATGTATGGGACATGTTGGAAAAACAGATTCGGGAACAAATCCCTCTTCCGTCGAATCTGAGCCAGTCTAAGGACTGTCTGATGAACGCCAGTATTTTACCTACATAAATGCAATTCAGCACCTCTTGATATCAATGTTAAACCGCGTATTTACTGTAATTCGGCTAAAGGAGGTCCAATATGGCATTAAATAAACGCATCTAATTCAATGACCAGTATATATATACTCGTGCCTAACTCGTTGTCGAATTAATAATAAATTAAAGACTTAATTCGGTATGTTAGTCAAGTAAATAATTGTTTAATATCCGACATGTTTCACTGACTAATATCTGTCAGCATTTTCAGGGATAAACTGGTAAGCAATGGAAAGTAACAAAAACTAGGAAACTAACCGACAATTATAAAAATTATATAAAGTTATCACTGTGCGTGATACAATACGCGTGTCGCAAGTACAACGTTTTATTTGTTGAGATATTTATTGTAATTTTCATGAAAGTTCATTTCTTTTTGGTTAAATGATCTAATTAGAGTTTTCCATATATCTGGTAGGATTAGGCCTTGAATCTTATTTAAGTTACCTACCTGTTGAACGGGCGACTGTAGCAGCTTCTTTGAATGTTCTGGAATGGTAGTTCTCTTCTATGTAGGGCATATGACTCATATCCCATTCAATATTATGGTTGGTAGAGGCGAAGTGGAAAGAAAGGCCTGATATATCTTGTCTGTTAATCCTTACATAGCCTATGTGTTCTTTCTTTCTTGTTTCAAAACTTCTAGATGTCTGTCCGATGTAATTGATGCCGCATGAACAGGGTATGCTGTAAACTCCAGAGTATTTGTAGAAAGGATGGCTATCTTTCGATGGCGACTTACAAGAAAATCAAGGGTATGTCGTTGTCGTAATATTGTCTGTAAAATTTTTCATTTTTTTAACTTTTTTTCATGATATCATTTTTACATTTTGCTCATTTTACCTGCTTTTTTCAGCATTATTCGTAACTGGCCTGTTGGCTAGAGCGCAGAGTTACTGTCTACTTGATCAACTAGGCCATCATATAAAGGAACCTGATCGGAGTTTTGCTTTAGCCACGCTTTATGTTTCCATATCTGCCTGAAATACAAGGAATCGGAATTCACCAACATGAAACTTTTTTTTCTAACCTGTTCCCTATAGCGATAGTTTTCATTATTGGATAGGCGTGGTTCTCTCTCACACACACACACACACACACACACACACACACACACACACACACACACACACACACACACACACACACACACACACACACACACACACACACACACACACACACACACACACACACAGCGACACTGCAGCACCCCCAAGGAAAAAAGAAAAAATGAAAAAAAATAAATTTTGTTTGTGTTTATAAATAAAAACAATGCTTACAACATTATAACTCACACACACACACACACACACCATTTCCCAGTATGAGACGTGAGATCCATATGTCACATGATCATCAACATATGTGATAGTATTATTCTGTTTGGAGACTACGTTCATTTACCCGCACAACATGAAAATTGCATTTATTTCTTAAATAATATTAAAAAAAGTTTAAAACGAATGAGAAGAGTAAATCGTTGAAGAAACTTGACTCTTTCTGTTAGGAAAACTACTGGCGTACTTACGGATGGTTTCATTTCTCCCACCCCATCCCACCCCACCCGAAACCTCCTTAATGCAATACAATTTGTTCATTGTCAAAAACGAATGAAGTAATCCACGGGAAAGAAAGAAAGAAAGAAAGAAAGAAAAAACCGAATTCCATCAAAATGGGAGCATTAACTGGCAAGCCGATAATTCGCGTCTAAATAGAGTAGTTGCTTTAATAAGAACGTGACTGAGGTTCGTGTTCTGTCTCAACAAAAGTCACATAATATATAAACACATCATCGTGTCAATATAAAAAAATTATATATATACCAGTGGCGGCAGTACATAAGCACTGCGACACTGCAGCACCCCCAAGGAAAAAATGAAAAAAAAATTTTTTTTTGTGTTTATAAATAAAAACAATGCATACAACATTATATAAATGCAATACAACATGTTAAAGGTTACAGCTTATATTTCGACATTGATTGAATAGTTAATAATTGGAATTGTTCTATTAACTCTTTAGATTACGAAACACTGCGATCTAACGCCGATATTCGTTTGCACATGTCATTGCAGGTTACATCATTAGATACACCGTCTGGGCAGTGTACTGTATCTTATTATTGCAAGCGTTATTTCTGTGAGATATTATTATTATTATTATTATTATTATTATTATTATTATTATTATTATTATTATTATTATTATTATTATTATTATTATTATTAAACACTACTACAGCCCAACATATAGAGTAACCAGAACAACATATCAAATAACAAGACCACAGTCAACAAACTACATAACATATAAGTACAACAATCACTACGGCAAAGCCACCCGAAACTTCTACGTACCTGACATGATAAACAAACTGCCGTTCGACAACAGAAACCTAGGAACATACAGAGAGCTGAAACAGGCACTATATAAATATGATAGCGAGAATGAAAATTAGAGCAATTCCTGTCTCTCTCTCCCCCACCACACATGCACACACACACAAACCTATGACAATCCCCCCTCTCAAAAACTATCACTACAAGAACACAAAGAAACAAACACACCACGTCTAAATCCAACCCTATTTGCACAAAAAAAAAATAAAAATAAAAATAAAAAAAGTTAAACTGTAATAGCAGTGGAAGTCTTTCAAGCACGTACCAACAAACAGTAAAATCAACACCTGGCTTGTGACCAGTATAGGAACACAACCATGAAACCACCACTGCCGCCTCTGTCATCTATTATCTTCCTCAGATAAGCTCTGCTAAGCTTCGAGGAAGAAAATTACTAACTTGCAAGAATCTGTTATACACACTTGTAATGCGTTATAAATATTATATATATATAATTACTACAGCAACTATGTATGCAATTCATCTGAAACACAAAAAAAAAAATAAAAATAAATTAAAAAAAATGATAATAATAAATAAATGAATAAAATAAATAAATTATTATTATTATTATTATTATTATTATTATGTATATTCTAAAATCAAAAATTCTGTATAATCCTTATAGTAATTACTGTAAATATTATTATTGTATGTAACTTATACTGAGACATAATAATTTTTTTTTTTTTTTAATAAAAAAAAAAAAAATTATTACTATTATACTCAAGATAACTATTGTATATATGTATGTGTAAATATTTTAGCAGTGAACAAAGATGTTATTTATTTAAAAAAAATTATAATTTAAAAATATTAATAACTCGCCAGTATTTGTTATTCACAATTGTAATGTATTATAAATATTATGCATATATATATATATATATATATATATATATACGTGTATATAAAACTATTGTTGTATCTATGTATGTAATTTATCTGAGACAATAAAATGTTTAAAAAAAAAAAAAAGCCTGTGTAGCTCAGCGGATGTGGCGTTTGCACACCGCCACGCTTGACCGCATGAAGGAAGACTTGGTTTCGAGTCTATTCGGCGACTAGAGGAAATTTTTCTAAGCCTTTTTTTTGACCGGTTCTCGAGTTAGTCGATCTCTGGCACGGGAAAGCAGGTTTTTCCTCCCGAAAACTCGGGTTTTTCGTCCTGTAAACTCAAGAAAATCGACCGTAGAACCCCCATTATTTCAGACATTAAATATATTGTGTTAGGGTTCGGGACCACGAGATGGCGGCACATTTGAGCCGTCTCTCTTCACTGCGTACCGTTTAATTAGTGATAGCCTTGGGCCATCTGTCTCTGATTGGGTACCAGTGGAGTTGAACTGCCCACTCAGTCACCAAAAGTTAGATAGGGCTAAATGGCCTCGCCTACTCCCGTATACGGGAATAAAAAGGCGTTAGCTGATTTTTAATATTATTATTATTATTATTATTATTATTATTATTATTATTATTCCTAACACCCTCCAAGGAGTCCGAAGACTCATCGTGGGAGAACACCTACAACTGTCTCAACTGATACAACTGTTTCAACCACTACACCGAACCTCTACAATCATCTCCATTAACGCCATCTACCGCCAACTTCCACCACAACAGGTATTTTATGTCTGTACCACTCAAAAAGTAAAGAACTCAGCTCTAACACCCCTCCTAACCACACTCTTTCCCAGCTTCCATTAGGTGTCCTCTAGTTCTCCCACCACCAGTCCTGTTCTAGAAAATATCCTCCGAATTAATCCTATAGAAACCCTTTAGCAATTTGAATGTCTCAATCATATCTCCCCTTTTCCGCCTATCAACTAATTTCTGCATCCCACAAATCTTTAACCTGTTCTCATATGGTTCATTCCATAGACCTGCTATCATCTTGGTCACTCGCCTCTGGATCCTCTCCACCTCCTCCCCATCAAGAAGGAACCTAGGTGACCAAATCTGGGCACAATAGTCGAGATGACGTCTTATTAAGGCTCGGTACTGAGGTAAAATAACTTGCTTGTCTCTGCTCGTCAAAGTATTTTTCAACAACCAAGTGAGTTGATGAGCCGATTTAGCCACTTTTGCAATGTGCCTGGTAAACTTCATCTCCCTATCCACCAACACTTCCAAGCTCCTGGCCTCTTCAATCTCCTGGAGTACAGTTCCACCAGTGTGGTATACTGCTGCTAATCTTTTCACCCCAAAATGCATAACCTTATATTTTGTCACATGAAATTGACATCCATTCTCCTTAGCCCAGAACTTCAAACTATTCAAGTCGTCCTGCAAGATTTTGACATCTTCTGCATTCACTATTGCCCTACCCAACTTTGCATCATCAGAGAACAAATGAACTGTTCCACTTAGATCCTTCCCTATATCGTTAATGAAAATATTAAACAGCACGGTCCAAGAACAGAATGCTGTGGCACACCACTAGTCACAGGCTGTCTTTTGGACTCTACTCCTGAATAAGCTACTTTTTGCTATCTCTCCATCACCCACCTACCTATCCATCTCACCAACGCTAAATCCATTCCCATACGTTGTAGTTTACGGATTAGAATTCCATATGGTATCCTGTCAAATTCCTTAGCCAGGTTCAGTATTATCACTGTGTCATAAAACTTGGGCAAGTTACTGAGGCATGATCTACCCTTCAAAGCCATGCTATCCCCCGTACGGTATCTCATTTTCATCAATCCATTCCTGTATTTTTCCCTTGACTACTTTCTCGAAGACCCTTGACAACGACTCCTGATATGCTGATCGGTCAGTAGTTTGCAACCGTAGTCTTGGATCCTCCTTTATGCAGTGGAACTATGTTCCCCTCTTTACACACCTTCGGGAGTAAACCTGACCCGAGACTCAGATTGAACAACGTGGTGAAGGGCACTGATAATTCTTTAGCCGCTTCTCGCAAGACCTGTTCTGGTATACCATCCAATCGCACAGATGTATTCACATTAAGGTTCTGTAATAGACTCTTCACCTCCACTTCATTCATCACAATTTCCGTATGAACTAATGGTTCCTTCATTTTTTCAATGTCACCACCAGGATGATATACTCTTGCAAAGTGCTCGCTCATTAACTCACTATATCGGCTGATTCAGTGACCTCCTTACCATCGTCATTCCTTAAAATCATTTTGCCGTGTAATTTTTTTTTTTTTTTTTTTTGCTTGCAGCATATTGAAAGAACTATTTGCGATTCTCTTTAGCTTACATAGCTAGTTTCCTTTCATAATCTGCTGTTGCTTTTTTTTACCACTCGTTACCCTTCTGGCCTGCACTTTATACCGTTCGTGTGCCTGCAGGTCACCTCTTCCTTTAAATTCCCTCCACAGTTGTTCCTTTTTTTGCAGCTCAAGCTAAATGGTGCTATTCATCCATTTAACCCCTACTTTTTGTTCGACATCCAGCCCTTACAGTTGTACATGCCATGGCACTGATCCCAGCAATCTCTTAAGTTTGTCATGCTTGCAGCACGGTAATTCCACATATATCCTGTCTAAAAAAAAAAATTCATCTAACGCCTTTTTATTCCCGTATACGGGGAGTAGGCGAGGCCATTTAGCCCTATCTAACTTTTCGAGACTGAGTGGGCAGTTCAATCTCCACTGGTACCAATCAGAGATATATAGCCCAAGGCTATCACTAATTAAGCGGTACGCAGTGAAGAGAGACAGCTCAAAGGTGCCGCCATCTCGTGGTCCCTAACCCTAACACAATATATTTAATGTCTGAAATAATGCGGGTTTTACGGTCGATTTTCTTGAGTTTACGGGACGAAAAACCCGAGTTTCCGGGAGGAAAAACCAGCTTGCCCTTGCCAGAGATCGACTAACTCGGGAACCGGTCGAAAAAAGGCTTAGAAAAATTTCCTCTAGTCGCCGACTAGACTCGAAACCAAGTCTTCCTTCGTGCGGCCAAGCACCATGGTGTGTAAACGCCACATCCACTGAGCTACACAGGCTCCTATATCCTGTCTTAATTGAAAATTCCACACATCCACCTCCCAGGTGAAGACCTTATGATCACTCTCACCAATAGGTGGCAACATGGTCATATTCATTACAGTCAAATTCTCAGATGCTATTACCAGGTCAAGCACTTTCACACCCCTAGTATTTTCAATTACATGCTGTCTCAGATAGTTATCCCTTAATAATTGAATAAAATCCATTTCCTTCCACACATGTGTCCTCTCCTCCTTCCAATGAATGTTACCATAGTTGAAATCTTCCAATCAATGTTACCATAGTTGAAATAAAAAAAAAAAAAATATATATATATATATATATATATATATATATATATATATATATAAAAATCAGCTAACGCCTTTTTATTCCCGTATATACGGGAGTAGGCGAGGCCATTTAGCCCTATCTAACTTTTGGAGACTGAGTGGGCAGTTCAATCTCCACTGGTACCCAATCAGAGACAGATGGCCCAAGGCTATCACTAATTAAGCGGTACGCAGTGAAGAGAGACGGCTCAAATGTGCCGCCATCTCGTGGTCTCTAACCCTAACACAATATATTTAATGTCTGAAATAATGTGGGTTCTACGGTCGATTTTCTTGAGTTTACAGGACGAAAAACCCGAGTTTCCGGGAGGAAAAACCTGCTTGCCCGTGCCAGAGATCGACTAATTCGGGAACCGGTCGAAAAAAGGCTTAGAAAAATTTCCTCTAGTCGCCGACTAGACTCGAAACCAAGACTTCCTTCGTGCGGCCTAGCGCGGTATATATATATATATATATATATATATATATATATATATTGAGAATTTGACTGTAATAACTATATATTTTGATAGAAAACACAGGTTTTTAATTAAAAATTGTAATTTTCTTATTGATTCATAAAGTATACAGCATAGGGTTATGCATGGAATAGCATATCGGGTAAATGGCCTCCACGGCTTTGCTGGCACCTACGCACCCTTTTGTCGAAATTTTCCATGACCATTTAGCATAAATGTGGATGAATTTCGTTGATACTGCGCTCAATTTCCTCCTTCAAGACGTGGCTGGTCGTGGGCTTGTTGGCATAAACCTTAGACTTCAAAAAATCCCAAAGAAAAAAGTCCAACAGCGTTAGTCACATGATCTGGGGCCAATTCTGATTACCAAAACGGGAAATTACACGACCAGGAAATGACTCATGCAGTAATTGAATTGTTTCTCGGGCTGTATGGCATGTGGCACCGTCTTGTTGAAACCACGTATTGTCCACATCCATATCTTGCAATTTAGGCATAAAAAACTGGATTATCATGTCGCGATAGCGAGCACCATTAACTGTTATTGCCTTACCAGCCGCATTTTCGAAGAAGAATGGACCGATGATGCCTACAGCCCAAAATCCGCACCAAACAGTGACACGTTGTGGATGCATTTGTTTCTCAACAATCACTCATGGATTTTCTGAACCCGAAATGCGACAATTTTGTCGATTAACGAAGCCATCAAGATGAAAATGAGACTCATCGCTGAAGATGATTTTATTCGAAAAATAAGCATTCACTTGTTGTTCCATAATCCATTCAACGAACTCTCTTCGCTGTGTGTGGTCAGTAGGCTTCAGTTCTTGAGTCAATTGAACTTTTTAAGCATAAAGATGCAAATCTTTCGTGAGAATACGCTGTAGAGTGCTTCTCGAAATGCCCAATTCAAGACCACGGTGCGAATTGATGTTCCTGGACTCTCAGCAACACTTTCACTAACTGCTTCGATGTTTTCTGTTGAACGACTTGTTGAAGAACGGCCAGAGTGTATAAGATCACTAATTGATCCAGTTTCCTTGAATTTTTTTAATTAATCTTTTCACAGTTGATGAAGCTAAATCACTATTCCGACCATATTTTGTAAGAAAATTGCGAACTGTAGCTGGCAAACCTTCATTATTTTTAAAATATTGCTCAACAATGAAAATGCGTTGTTCTTTCGTGTAGCGCTCCATTTTTAATAACCCTGAACTGTCAGCTGTCACGCTGTCTTTTTTTTCTCGTTGGCAACAACACTTTACCGCACAAATGGCGCTAAATTTAAATCTTGCGTGAATTTTGGGACACCCTATATATATATGACAAAATGATCATTAAAAATTGAAAAGAATATATATATATATACTGGATCTCAGTTTATCTCAGATCTCATATATATATATATATATATATATATATATATATATATATATATATATATATATATATATATATATATATATGAGATCTGAGATAACTGAGATCCAGAATAGATGTCAATTTTCGAAAATTACCGACCAATCGTAGCATGTGTTTAAATAAAAATAGAAGGATATGGTATGAGAAAACGTGTATTCTTTCATTTCTGTCACTCATATCAGTCAGACGTTTAATTTACCACAACTTCAGAGCCCGAGTATTTTAGTTCTTTCTTCTCGCTAAGGCAAAGAAATCAAAGTCGTGTTTATTTACTCCGACTGGTTCAGGTTATTATATGGAAGATCAAGTGGTCCAAAAACCCATTCAAAAATTATTACCTTTGTAATAATGACATTAAAGAAGCCACAGGTGGAGATATGGCCATTTTTATTTAAAGAGGTATGCATCTCAATGAGATTGAAACACCTACCACCGCTAATCTAGAGGTTACCAGATTGGAAATTCATACCGCCAGCAAAGGTTAGTCGATTGGTAGAGACTCTGCTGCTAATGACTTGAAAAAAGTTAACCAAGTGTGAACGCTGTTAGTAGTTGGAAGGGGTTTTGACACACTCTTCCTCAATGAGTCTCTGGACTTCCTGGAGGTATCACATAATAATAATAATAATAATAATAATACTGGCAGGCTTAAAATCTTTACCACATATAAGTCTTCGAATAAGCAGATCTTGGATTCAGATTCTCCCTGCTATTAGACACTAACGATGTGGTGCTACTGGCTGACGATTTTAACTCTTAACAGCATGCCTGGAATTATAGAGTTACAAATAAAAACGGCAAAATATTAAATGAATTTGCTGTTAATAGGAATATTATGATTACAGGTCCGCTTGAACCTACACATTACTGATCGATTGGAAGACCAGATGTTCAAGACATAATTGTTCTTAGAAATGGCTATATTAGCCAAATTAAAGTGGTTGATGAACTCAGTTCAGATCATAACCCAGTTGTGCTCCACCTGAGTGTAAACCCAGATGATACATCTGTTAGTATATCCATTATCAAATGGGCACAGCTTCCTACAGCAATTGCAGATCTCACTAGTTTCATACCTGTTGCATCTACAAAACATGAACTTGATACTGCTTTAACACACTTAGAAAAAAATTCTATTTGACTTATCATCTGTCACCTCTCTCGTAACTCTTGCAAAACCCAATCAGCTATTGGAAGAACTATATTATTCTTATTATTATTATTATTATTATTATTATTATTATTATTATTATTATTATTTCGGGCGATTCCAGGAGTCCTTAGACTCATCGAGGGAGGCCCTAAACATCATGTCCACACAACTATGCGATTACATTCTCACAGTATCTATCATACCTTGTCTTGAACTCGTTCACCGTCATAGCACCCACAACAGACTCTGGCAGCTTATTGCACTCATTTACCACTCTAAAAGTAAAGAATCCAGCTCTAACACCCTTCCTAACCACACTCTTGCCCAGTTTCCATAGGTGTCCCCTAGTTCTCCCACCACCAGTCCTGATCTCAAAAATATCCTCTGAATTAATCCTATAGAATCCCTTTAGCAATTTGAATGTCTCAATCATATCTCCCCTCCTCCACGCATACTTATCCACACCTAAAATAAAAGCTGACGTCACTACCATAAAGCTCTTGCTCCTCAAGAACTCAATAGGGCTACTAATTTGGTATGATATGTCCTCAAAGATTTCCACGACGAGCAACGGAAGTATAAGATTCGATCCTTGAAGCCAGATAACAATCTCTATGAAGCTTTTCAAATGTCTTCACTAGACCCAAAATCATGTCCCACAATACATGAAGGGCAGGATATTGTCTACTGTGACAAAGAGAAATCTGAAGCTTTTGCTGACACTCTTAGCTACAGTGTAGCCTTAACTACACGTTTGAGGATTTGACATTAATATCGAAATTGATGACAAAGTGTGTTAGCAGGTACAACATATATTGAATTTCTCCAATCAGCAAGTTAACATCTGCCCAACTTCTCCAATCAACCAATCAACAAGTACATAATATTTATTAACTTATTTGCAGATTAGATTGGGCTAAATGGCCTTGCTTACTCCCGTACGGGAATAAAAAGGCGTTAGCTGATTTTTTTTTTATTTGCAGATATTTCAGTGGCTTTATATCTAGCATCTTCAGAGCACAAAAACAGTTTTTCAGTATGCAAAACAACAATTTGGTATAATAGTAAGACTAGTTTAAAAAACTGTAACGGACAACACAAGGAACTCAACTCCTAATTAGGTGCCATCTATATTGGAAAAAGAGAAAATATTTGTTTCCCCACTTTTATTTCATACATTAGAGCCTCCGTAGCTCAGTCGGTATAGACGAAGCCCTTTGGTCGGAACGACCTGGATTCGATTTCCGTCTATAACGTGAGGAACCTTTATCTGGTCTCTTTCGATTAAAGGTGAGTTAGCCAGTCTCATACGGAGGTAGAGGGTTTTTTCACTAGGAAACTCAGGTTTTTCATCCCTCAGAACAGGCAAACCAGCCCTGTGAACACAAATGGATTACAGCCATGAATACTTACAATATGTGGAAGAGATAGGGTCCTTACCACATGTCATTACGCCCGTAGTTAACCATGAGTCACATCATAGTAGTCAACTTCCTAGATAGGGGATGACACATGAATGAATGAATGAACCTCATACATTGAACACATACACATGAGATCCTTCATGCTAAACTCATTGAACAAGGAAGCCTTGGCCACCATTTTCCTTGTAGGAAATTGTGCCATGAGAAACATCTTTTTGAATGATATGGGGTACTAAAATTCACACATAAACTAAAGTACACTGGTGTCCAAAAGCTAAGACAGAACTACATTTTTACCTATCAGTTCAGCTGACCTTTTACTCCTATAATAAGGAGTAGGTAAGGCCGTTTTAGCCCTATCTAACTTTTAGAGACTAAGTAGGTAGTTCAATTTCCACTGGTATCCAATCAGAGATAGCTGTCCCAAGGCTATCACTAATTAAGTCGCATGCAGTAAAGAGATGTCTAACAAGTGCCGCCATCTTGTGGTACCTAACCCTAACACAATATTTTTAATGTCTGAAAATAGTGTGGGTTGTACAGTCGAATTTTTTGAGTTTACTGGATGAAAACCCGAGTTTTTAGGAGAAAATAAACCCGCTTTCCCGTGCCAGAGATCGACTAACTGGGAACCAGTCAAAGAAAGGCTTAGTAAAAGTTCCTCTAGTCAGCGACTAGAGACTTGAACTCGAAGTCTATCTTCGGTTTAGCACTGAGGAGTGCAAAAACCACTTGTATTGAGCTACACAGGCTCTCCTTTTACCTACATATGAAAAATATTTCACGACTACAGCCAAATGTGGATATTAATTTATTCCCAACATATTGATAAATTATATAACCAAATAAAGGTGTTATAAATTTTTGCACAAATTAAACTGCAATACATTTTGGCAAAAGTTACAAATTTCCTAATGATGTAGTTAAGGAATTAATGTACAGTGCTTACAGAAAACTATATGGAGAGACATTTCAGTATGGAATATGTCAACCAAGATCTGTGATGCAGCTCTCACAACCTCATACCATGCTTAGAACCAAGTGATTCAGGAGTCAAGGCAAACTGGCTCACGCCTTCAGAGCAAGGATAAGGCCTAGTTTTCTGGAGGGGAATTTTGAGCAGCAATGCCACTTCCTATTGTTAATTAATATCCTTGATCTCCAGAAGTACCTCCACTGCTCGTGTACGATGTGGTGTGGAAATGTCATCTATAAAAAATGAATTCGTCTATAGCACCATGGAACAATCGAACACGATATTGAAGAATTTTGTTGCAATATCATTCACCAGTCATAGTCCCTTTTTCCAGCACTTGCAACTCTGTGTACCATTAAACATAATGACTTTCCAAACCATAACTAAACAATGGCGTGCCTATCCCTTTCAAGAACATTCTTGTAATGGTAAGCAGTACCAATATCATGCTAGATCAAGTGTTGTCTAGAATCAGAGGAAAGACTAAAACAACTCTAATCTCTAAAGAGCATATTAGCCAATTACTACTAGCCTTGTCCAATTGAGATTTTTATGGATACACCACCACTAAAAATGTGCTCTATGATCAGTTGTGGATAAAGGGACACACACCACATGTAAGGGCTGACTTGTTGCAGACATCTTGTCACAGTTTAAGATATCTGCATACCTGTGCTTGAATAAACCAAACTTGCAAGCTGATTCCCGTGCTGTATTGATTATGTTTTGCTGTTATAACCAAAAATCTGTCTTCATGATCTGTGGTAGAGCAAGGATGACCTCTTACCAAATGTTTGGGACATATCCCATTAGTTTTTGAAATTATAGTAAAACCCCTTTTTTACACTTTTCAGGGGACTGATCGCAAAAAGTGTAAATAGCAGGAAATGTAAAAAAAATATTTTAAAAAAGGCTAAAAGATGACTTGCTGCTAGTATGCGAGTCTACATGCTTGATTACAAAATTTAATAAATGAATTCAAAATTACATTGTCGATTGGTAGAGCCTCTGCTACTAATGGCTCAGTTAAGTAAGTTTGAGCGCGGTTAATAGTTGGAAGGGGCCCAATCGTTCGATGCTGTTGGCGCACTTTCCTTCGATGAGTCTTTGGACTCCCTGGAGGTGTCAAATAAAAATCTTTAATTGTTGATTGTTTTTTGCTTTTCGTTTTTTTTTTTTTTTTTTGACATAGCACCAGATTGCTTTGCATTGAGTTCAATGCTTGACCTGTTTTCTACTATCGTGTTCAAAGTGGACACGGAGAGTCCAAGATCTTTTGCTAAATGGGCATGTCAATCTGCACGTCGCAGAATTGCCATCTTTTCTTCTACCGAAATACATTTTCTTTTTTTTTTTTTTTTCTCCATGTTACTAACATGGATAATCCACCACCGCAACTTGAAAGCAACTTTCAGACGCTAAATTACGTAACAGAAATTCTGCAATATCAATTCGTACTGTGATTGAAAAATCACCGTATCGCTGATCACTACATTACTACTTCAAGCGTGCAAGTCACCGTGATGGCGGAAACGAAACTTACAGCCGAAAGCAACGTCATCTGGGAACAGAAATGCGCATATTTCCGCAGAAATCGATTTTCGAAAATCAGTATTGCACCGAGAAAAAAACACTAATCACAGGAAATAACGTCCACATCAAGTTGTTAATGGCGGGAAAACAATATATCGTAAGAATAGGCCTTACGACGGTACCAACGGAAAATGACGTATATGGCAGGAAAACGTAAATTGCGGGAACGTAAACACGGGATTTTACTGTATTTTTATTATTATTACTACCTTAGTCCCCATGGAGTCAAAGACTCATCTAGGAGGTCCTTTTAATATATACACACACAGCTCATCATACCGTGCTTTAAACACACTCAAATTCTCTGCAGACACCACACTCTCAGGCAAGGCATTCCAATCATTCACAACTCATGAAAAAAACCTGCTTCTCACCATCCTACTCACACACCCTCTTTATTCAGTTTCCAGGGATGACCTCTGGTTCTCCTCTGATCTCTCACTATTTTCTGTAGAACTTCTCCAGCACTAATCCTAAAACAAACTTTAGGTTTCTATCATATCTCCCCTCTTCCTCCTGTCCATCAGACTCTGCAAGGTGTATCTTCTCAATCTTTCCTCATATTTGACATTCCAGAGGTTAGAAACTACCTTAGTGGACCCTTTCCAACATCTCTTCGTCCTTCTGAAAACCAGGTGATCAAATCTGGGCAGAGTGTGGCCTAATCAAAGCCTTATACAATGGAACAAGAATCTCCGACTTCTACAAGTCAGTGTCCTCCGCATCATTCCCAGAAGAAGCCTTTGTGTTATCTTCAGAATTTTGGCTATGCATCCCCTAATTTTCAAATCCTTATCCACTATCATCCCCAGATCTCTTATTTCTTCCACCTCTGACAATATATACTCACCAAGCATAAATTCTGTATCCCATTTTTATTTTCCAAATTTTAAAACCTTACATTTTGCAACATTGACCTCACATCCCCATTCCCGTGCCCAATCACTCAATTTATTCAAGTCTTCTTGTAAGGCCACAACATTTTCTCTACTCTTCATGGTTCATCCAAACTCTGCATCATCTGCAAACAACTGAATATCTCCATCCAAATCTTCTCCAAAATCATTAATATATACAAGTTAAACAGCAATGGCCCTAAAACAGACCTGAGGCACACCACTAGTAACTTTCCTTTTCCTGGATATTGCTCCCTCATACACAACTTGTTGATACCTATCAGATAGCCAGTCTCCAATCCAATGCACCAATCTAATATCCAACCCCATGTGCTCTAGTTTGACTATCAACTTATCATGTGTTAATCTATCAAAATCTATCTTGGTAACTGCTTCCATGTCCATGGAAGTGGTTACCAAGTAAGATAATACCATTGTTGTTAATGGTATTATCTTACCCAATTCTGGATCCTAGTTTTCAGAAGCTTCTCCAACAACTTAACTACAACACCTAACACACAGATAGGCCTACAGTTTGATGCTTCAGTTCTATCACCTCCTTTATGAAGTGGAACAATCTTGACCTACTTCCACTCCTTAGGAACCTGACCCAGTGCTAGACTCTTATTAAAAATTATGTCAAAGCTGGCGTCAATTCCCTGCACATTCCTTCAGAATATGTGGTGATATATTATCAAGTCCCACAGCATTATTTACATGTAGTTTGCTCAACTCCCTCATACACCTCTTGCTCACTTTGAGTCAGTCTCTCTTCCCCATCATCAACTGCTCTCAATCTCTCCATGAAGTTACATTCACAAGATTGAAAGACCTTTATGAACTGCTCCTATCTCTGCCACACCTTCTGTAAAAGCAGTCCTTATACCCTTTTCTCCAATCAATGTCATCCTTCCATAATCATTCTTTCTTTTGCAGCTACATATCGAAAGAACTCGTTAGGATTCTTTTTGGCTTCATTAGCTAACTGCTGTTCATACCTCTCTTTAGCTGCCCTCACCAACCGAGTCACCTGCCTTGCCTGGTCTTTGTAGTCCTCATGGAATTGGTTATTTCCACTTCACTTATGCTGGCTCCATAATGACCTTTTTCTCTGTATCATATGCTTAATCTCTTTATTCATCCATTTCACACCTACCTTATTTAACCTTCTAACCATTGGAATACATATAGACATTACATCTACTAGATAGTTTTGAAAATCCCACAAGCTCCATTGATCTCTTTTTCCAGCTAACTCCGCATTCCATGCTACACCTGGATGCTGTATCCTGAGCTCTTCATACCCCCCCCCCCCTTGTAATTCCACATATACCCCTTTTCTTACAGAGGTCCTTACCCTGCTGGCAACTACCCAGGTAATCACCTCATGGTCACTCTCACCAATTGGTGGGTGATTTGACACTTCATTTATAACTACATCCTCTGATGAGATGACCAAATCCAAGACCCTTAATCCTCGTGTGCCCTCTGTTACATACTGTCTGAGGTAGTTATCCCTCAAAAACTCAAGAAACTCATTTTCTTTACTTCCAGTTGTTATCTCATCATTCCAGTCTATATTGCCATAATTAAAATCACAGAGAATGATCACTCTTTTCTTATTTGCTTGGCTAATTTGATTATATATTTCATAGTCACTACTGTCCGCATTTCCTGGTCTATAACAACATCCAACGAGTATTTCATTTCATTCACCTCTATCTCACACCATACTGCCTCAAATCACTGGCCCTATTTCCCTCTTGCATCTCTGCTTTGTATGGACATAACTCTTTCTCTATCATCAATAGCACTCCTCCTCCCTTTTTACCCCTTCTATCCTCATGAAACACATTTATACCCTTGCAAGTCTATTCCTGTCAGGATGTTGTCCTCATCTAACCATGTCTCATTTATTCCAACAATTTTTGGTGAACAGACTCAATTAGTGCAACCATTTCATCTGCCTTGATTCTTACACTTCTAGCATTTGTATACAAACACAACAGCTCATTCCTGATATACAGCTAGTTCCACTGATACCACTCATTTGATGTGATCTCTCCATGCTCAACTGAGGACATTTCCCTTTCTGCTTATTCATTTTAGAACCCTCTTAAAGTCCAACTGTTTCCTCTTGATCCCAGGTCATCTCATTCCTTTCCTCTACACATCCTCTTGGAGTATTCGCCTTTCTCACGTTCTGTATCCCTGTCCACCCTGAGTCTCCCCGTTTCCCTGTTCATCTTGCACACCCATTCTCTAATTTTCCATACTCATGCCACTCACTTCCTCATTCATAACCACATCTTCAATCTCTCCTATCGTACTCTCCTTCTCTTCCACATCACTTCCGACTTGATCTGATTCATTCTCTGTACTCATTATAACTTCTCTAACTTCCAGCAGCAGTTTCTCCAAGCTCCTCACACCATAACCACTCAAATGCAGTCCATCGCTCCCATGCAGTTCACTTTGTCCTTCAAACTCATTCCACACATTAAAAAATTGTACTTCCCTCTCCTCACTCATTCCAGCCAACATATCATTCATAATCCTTGCTCTCCATCTCATCTCACCACAGTCATGCTTAGGCAACACGCATACTACTCTTCCTGTCACCCTATTCTCTTTTTTTTCTGTCTAAGCAGCCTCCTGATATCCATTCTGACGTGCTATTTGTATTCTGCTGCCCAGAGCCTGGATACAATGCTATGTGAGATTCCAAACTTTCTGGCAATATCAGTTATTCTGTAGCCTTCTTGAAGCTTTCCAATAATTCTTCCCCATTAAAATCATCTAGATATTTTTGAGACATTACAAAATATCCAAATTTGCAACTTTTTCCTTCCCAAAAAAGAACGTTGAAAAGAGTTTTCTCAGTGCAGCCTTTTGCATTTTATTCTGTTGATTGCTACCACATGACCCCTTTGCATGCGATTCAAAATTTAAATGTGTGCCAACTTTCTGCTTGAAATAATCAGTTAATTCATAATTCCATGCAAATACTCAAAGTGATAGAACTATAAGTTCCAACACTCTGTTAATTCAACATTTTATTAAAAATAACTTTTCTGAGGTAGTGATGAAATAAAAGACTTTCAATTCTTATGTATCCTCTATTACATATTAGAAGGTGTCCCTTAAATACTTGAGAAATTCATTTTCCTTTCTTTTAGATGCTGTCTATTCAATTCCAATCAATATTTCAAAGTTTTAAATTCCCTGACACTTATAAAGAATGAGTATATATGGAACTACAAGGCTGGTGATTATGAGAAGTTCAGGAGACAATTATTATTATTATTATTTAGGCCTCTAAGGAGTCAAAAGACTCATCACGGGGTGGTCCTTCCTAGGAAACACAAGTCTATCAAGACTCATCATGGAAGGTCCTTCCTATGACCATTCTTGCTCTCACCACTCTATCAGGTAATGCATTCCATGGATCAACCACCCTCCATGCAAAGAAACCACTCCTCACCCTTTTGCTCACAGTTTCCTTTCGTAACTTCCAGGGATAGTGCCTTGTCATCACTCCTTCCCACTGTTCAACCAAGCGAAAGAATTCCTCAGTGTCAACCCTGTAACCACCTCTCAACAGTTTAAAAGTCTCAATCATATCACCTCTCCTTCTTCTATCCACCAAACTCTGCAGTCCACATTCTCTCAGCCGATCCTCATAACTATCCTTGACAGTCCTGAAACCATCTTTGTATCCTTTCCACAGTTAATTTATCCCCTTCAAATCCTGGGGACCAAATCTGAGAACAATAGTCCAAGTGTGGTCTGATCAGAGACTTATACAACGGAATGATAACCCTCTTATCTCTGCAGGTCAGTGTCCTTCTCATAATAGCAGCAATCCTCTGTGTTACCTTCACCACCTTTGCAATATGTCCCTTGAATTTCAGGTTTCTATCAATCATCAACCCCAGATCTCTTGTCTCCGCTACTTCCTCCAGTATATCTCCTCCAATAGGGTATGCAGCATCCCATCGATGTGTCCCAAACCTCAAGACTTTATATTTTGCTGCATTAAACTGACACCCCATTCATTTGCCGATCTCTCTAGCTTACTCAAATCTTCTTGCATGATTACCACATCTGCACTATTACTAATAACCCTTCCCAGCTTCACATGATCTGCAAACTGAATATCCTTCCCCTGCAATCCACTGGCAATGTCATTGATGTAAAGGTTAAATATAGGTCCCAATACTGAACCCTGTGGGACCCCACTTGTAATCCTCTGCCTCCTTGAAACTCCCCCACCATACACAACTCTCTGATACTTATCAGACAGCCAATCCTGAATTCAGCTGACCAACTTGACATCCAAACCCATGTGCTGCAACTTAAATATCAGCTTATCATGTGGAACCCTGCCAAATGCCTTTGCTAAATCCAAGAAAATGGCACTATATGCCTTTCCCTCAACTACTCTTGTAACTTTATTATAAAAGGCTAGCATATTACTAAAACAAGAGCGCCCCCTCACAAATCCATGTTGACTCTCAGAGATAACATTACCCTCATCTGCCTAATGTTGTATAGTCTCTAACTAATTTCTCCAAGATCTTAACTACTGATGACACATAAACTGGTCTATAATTAGACACTTCCAATCTGCTACTGCCCTTATGCAATAACACTATCTTACCTTCCTTCTATTCTCTGGGCACCTTTCCAGTAGCCAGACTTTCATTGAAAAGCCAGGTCAAAGGAACTGTCAGTTCCTTAGCACATTATCTCAAAACTTGTGGTGAAATACCATCCAGTCCCACAGCTTTACTGACATTCAGAGTACTCAGTATTTAGAACACGTTCTCCTCCTGCACCTCTAAACCTCGAACCTGCCCTATCCCTCTAGTATTAAAATTTACTCCTCCAGGATGAAATACACCAATAAAGTGTTCATTGAACAATTCCACTATGTTCTCCATCAGTTACTCTATTCCGATTTTTATCCCACAATAATTTCTTCTCCTACTGGCCACATAGCTAAAAAATTCCCTAGGATTTTCTTTGGATCATAGGGCCAATCTCTTCTCGGATTCCAGTTTTGCCTTCCTTACCATACTAGTCACTCTCCTGGCCTGTGTCCCTGTCTAATATTGTTTGTTTGGTGTACACTTTACACCAAATTGTGTCCACTTCTTCACTTGTGGGATACAGCTTAGTATTGCTGCTAACAAATATTCCTTCACAATTTCCCAAGCACTAATGATATTCTGGCCTTCCAATTCTTCCCTTCATGAAATTTCCCCAAGTTGATGTCTAAGACTATTATAATCACCTGCCTTATAATTTCACATATGTTCCCGTCTCTTTGATACTCCTGCATGTCTATTTATCATCCAAGTCAAAACCACATGGTCACTCTCTCCAACTGGTGGGAAAGATGTCATCTCAATTATTATCAACTCTTCTGATGCTATGACGAAATCCAAAACTCTTGAACCTCTTGTTCCCTCTATTACATGTTGCCTAAGATATTTGTCCCTCAAGAATTCTAGAAATTCCATTACTTTATTGCTACATGCATCTTCCTCTCCCCAATTTATACTGCTGTAGTTAAAATCTCCCATAACAATCATTCTTCTTGCACTTGCCAAGCTCAACTGTCTAAACATCTCCTGTTCCCCACCCTCTGTGGTCCTTTGTTTTTTAGCAACACCCCACTAAATATCCCGTCTTGCCTATCTCTACCTCACACCATATGCTTTCAAAATCATTAGTGTCACTGCCTTCCAAAGCCTAAACTCTTAGAGGACATAAGTCGTCACTTATCATAAGCAGTATTTCACCATCACGCTTTCCCTTCCTATCCTGCTGAAAAATGCTGTACCCTGCTACTTCTATTCCTGTTATTATATCCTCTTCTGTCAACTACGTCTCAGTGATCCCAATAATCTTTGGCCAGTCTGATGCTATCAGGTGCCACCAATTCCTCTCCTTTATTCCGGATACTCCTGGCATTAGTATAAAGCATAAAAACGCCACTATTTCTATACCCAGCATTATTCCCCTCTAGACTCCACTGGGCTCAGTACTACCTGATGTTTTCCCCTTCTCCCAAGTACCCTTTCCCACAAGAGGCCACCCCTGCTATCATCCACTTTGGGCATTGTAGTTTCCTTGCCTTGACACACTGACTCGTTCAGAACAGCAATCTCTCAAGATGCCTACAAAGAGTGTAAAGAAGGCATGATTATACTACTTCATAAAAAGAAGTGAAAGAATACAAGCATCATCAAATTATAGGCCAGTCTATGTGTCAGGTATTATGATTAAAGTGTTGGAAAGGCTTGTGAGGATCAGGATCCAGAATTGGGTTGACAACAATGGTATTATCTTTGATGAACAGCATGGATTTCCTAAAGGGAAGTCATGTTTTAGTAATATACTTATTACAGTAAGGTGACAACAGCAATGGAATTGGGAGATGGGTGCACAATAGTATACTTACACTTTGCAAAAGCTTTTGATAGATCACTGCATGATAAGTTGATATTCAAACTAGAGAGGATGGAGTTAGATATTAGATTAGTGCAATGGATTGGAGATTAGCTGTCTGATAGGTATCAACAAGTTGTGTATGGGGGAGCATTATCCCAGAAAAGGATAGGAGAATATGACAGAGACGTACAAGTTGGTAAGGGGTTGTTAGAGGATTAATGTTGAAGAGGTTTTTCATAAAATGGTGGGATTATGATTTCTGAGTAAATAACAATTTTAACTGGAATATATTTACAAAGTATTATAATGAATAGATAAAGATGATTGTGCTTTTTTTTTCACCATTTTGTCTTCTCTGATTAGGGTTCCTTTTATATTTATGATCAAGTGTGCCAACACAATTTTCAATTTCTCCATGAAAATCTAGATACTTTAATGGATCAAGAATGTGACAGATTCAAACTGAACATGCAATATGCCCTACACTTTGATTACACAACTGGAATATCCTTATTTGTGAAAGCTACAGTAACAGTCAACACTTAAATATCCAATTGAATTATTCAATTCTTTGGACAGCATAATTCTGCAGTATTTCCTCACCACTTTATGGTGAGGAAGTACTGCCATAAAGTAAATTCTGTAAATGCCTTACTGAATGGGCACTTTCAAGTCAAATTGGGATGACTGAGATACCATCACATGACCTACAGGTCACCAGAAACTACTGGGAAGTCATTCCCACACATAGGGAAATAGATTTTTAATTGCCTCCATAGCGCAATTGGAAGAACAAAGGTATGTTGCGCCATTCAATTGGAAAAGGCTTGAGTTCGCTTTTCATCGCGAATGAAAATCGAACTCAAGCCTATCCACCAACACTCCCTTATATGGGCTTTTTCAGTTGAAAGTGAGTTAGGTGATATCATATGGAGATAGCAGAGTTTTTTCTCTGGAAACTTGAGTTTTTCATTCCATATACAGACAAATCTGCGTTGAGAACACATGCAATTTACAAAAAAAAAAAAAAAAAAAAAAAAAAAAAAAAAAAAAAAAACTAGCGGTGGTGGGTGTTGGCATAGATGATGATGACAGTGTTGGATCAGTATGGTAATTGTGGTGGACACAGAGAGTTGTAGAAGTAGGTGCTCTCCCTTGATGAGTCTTTGGATTCCTTGGAGGTGTCACATAATAATAGTAATAATAACTCATGTACCAATCTCAGATAGAGGATATGGCTGAGCTACATTGAAAAATAATTAATCATTGTTTGAAATTTTGTCACACTGGTTATTATTATTATTATTACGGGCGACTGCAGGGAGTCCTTAGACTTATCGAGGGAGGCCCTAAACATCGTGTCCACACAACTATACGACATTCTCAGTATCTATCATACCTTGCCTTGAACTGCCTCACCGTCATAGCACCCACAACAGACTCTGGCAGCTTATTTCACTCATTTACCACTCCAAAAGTAAAGAACCCAGCTCTAACACCCTTGCTAACCACACACTTGCCCAGCTTCCATAGGTGTCCCCTAGTTCTCTCACCACCAGTCCTGTTCTCAAAAATATCCTCTGAATTAATCCTATAGAAACCCTTTAGTAATTTGAATGTCTCAATCATATCTCCCCTTTTCTGCCTATCAACTAATTTCTGCAACCCACAAATCTTCAACCTGTTCTCACAAGGTTCATTCCATAGACTGGCTATCATCTTGGTCACTCGCCTCTGGATCCTCTCCACTTCCTCCCCATCAAGAAGAAACCTAGGTGACCAAATCTGGGCACAGTAGTCGAGATGAGGTCTTATCAAGGCTCGGTACAGAGGTACAATAACTTGCTTGTCTCTGCTCGTCAAAGTATTTTTCAACAACCAAGTGAGTTGATGAGCCGATTTAGCCACTTTTGCAATGTGCCTGGTAAACTTCATCTCCCTATCCACCAACACTCCCAAGTCCCTGGCCTCATCACTCTCCTGGAGTACAGTTACACCAATGTGGTATACTGCTGCTAATCTTTTCACCCCAAGATGCATAACCTTGTTCATTTTGTCACATTAAATTGACATCCATTCTCCTTAGCCCAGAACTCCAATCTATCCAAGTCGTCCTGGAAGATTTTGACATCTTCTGCATTCACTATTGCCCTACCCAACTTTGCATCATCAGCGAACAAATGAACTGTTCCTCTTAGATCTTTCCCTATATCGTTATGCTACAAACATGTGGAGACTGAGTCAGTTTTAATATCTGAAAGTTGCAGTAATCATGGAAATCTACTGATAGACATGAATATATTGTAATTTTCTGCATTATTATTATTATCATCTTAAGATCTCATGGAGTCAAAGACTCATTTAGGAGGTCCCTTTGTCATACACACAGCTCTTTATAACATGCTTTAAACACATTCAAATTCTCTGCAGACACCACACTCACAGGCAAGCATTCCAATCATTCACAAATCTGCATGCAAAAAACCTGCTTTTCACTCCCTTGTTCATACACTACTTATACAGCTTCCATGGGTGACCTCTTGTTCTTCCCTGATATTCCACCATTTTATGAAAAACTTCTTCAACATTGATCTTATAATAATCCCTTGTATATTTCTATATCACCCCTCTTCCTCCTGTCCACTAGACTCAGTATTGCATCTTCTCAATTTTTCCTCATATTCAATCACCTATGGACACTTTCCAATATCTCTTCATTCTTTTGAAAACTAAATGATCTTTGCATGGTAGTCTATATGTGGCGTAATCAAGACCTTATACGATGGAAAAAGAATCTCCTTACTTCTACAAATCAGTGTTCTCTGCATCATTCTCAGAATTCTTTCTGTTTCCTAACAACTTTTGCAATGTGTCCTCTAAATTTTAGATCCTTATCTACCATCATCCCAAGATCTCTTACTTCCTCCATCTCCAACAATATATCCCCACCAAGTGTATATTCTACATCCGAACTCTGTTTTCCAAATTTTAAAAACCTTACATTTTGCAACATTGAACAGAAATTCACTCAATTTATTGAAGTCTTCTTCTTGTAAAGGCAGAACATCTGCTCTACTCATAGTTTATCCCACTGAACATACCCATCCAAATCTTCTCCAATATCATTAACATACAGGTTAAACAGCAATGACTTTAAACAGATCCCTGGGGCACACCACTGGTGACTTTCGTCTTCTGGGATATTGCTCTCCTGTACTCAACTTGCTAATTACCTATCAGACAACCAATTTCCAATCCAATGCACTAGTCTAACATCCAACCTCTTTTGCTCTAGTTTGACTATCAATTTATGTGGTAATCTATCAAAAGCCTTTGCAAAATCTAAGTATACTACTTTGTATCCATCTCTCTTGTCCAACAAAACAGTCACCTTATTGTAATAAGTTAGTAGATTAGAAAACCTCACCTCCCTTTACCAAACTGATGCTGTCCATCAAAGAAAACACTACTGTTGTAAATCCAATTCTGAATCCTAATTCTCACCAGCCTCTCCAACACTTTAGCTACAACAACAACTACTGACACAAAAATAAGCCTATAATTTGATGCATGAGTTCTGTCACCTCCTTACAAAGTGCATAATCTTGTCTTCCTTCCACTCCTTTGGAACTTGACCCAGTGCAAGACTCATAATAAACAAATATGTCAAACCATGTATTCTGAAGGAATGTGCCAAGGAGTTGGCACATTCCTTCAGAATACATGGTAATATATTATCAAGCCCCACAGCCTTATTAAAATCAAGTTTGCTCAATTCCCCATATACCTCTAGCTCACGTACAGCCAGTCTCTTCTCATCATCATCAACTGTTCTCAAACTCTCCATGACATCACTTTCACAAGAAAGAAAGAACTTTATAAACTGCTCATTAAAATCTCAATTATATCCTCTGCAGCAGTTATTAAACCATTTTCTCCAATAAATGCAATCCTACTATAATTGTCTTTATTTTTGCTTGCTAAATATCGAAAGAACTCCAAAGGATTATTTTTGGCTTCATTAGCTAACTGTTGCTCATATTTCAATTTTGCTGCCCTTACCAACCAAGCCATCCTTGCCTGTTCTTTGTAATCCTCATGGAATTGAGTATTACCACTTATGTTGCCTCAATAAAGCCTTTTTCCTCTGTACCACATTCTTAATTTCTTCATTCATCCATTTCATTCCTACTTTATTTAACCTTCTGACCTTTGGAATACATTTAGACATTGCTTCAACTAGATAGTTCTTGAATATCCCCCAAGCAGTATTGATCTCCTTTCCAACCAATTCCTCA
This sequence comes from Typopeltis vanoorti, assembly GCF_054136105.1. NCBI lineage: Eukaryota > Metazoa > Arthropoda > Arachnida > Uropygi > Thelyphonidae > Typopeltis > Typopeltis vanoorti. Next base: position 91,175,650 of record NC_143566.1, read on the forward strand.
TTCCATGCTACAGTTGCAAGCTGTCTCCTGAGCTTCTCATAATCGCCATCCTTGTAGTTCCACATATACCCTTTTGTCAGAGAGGTCCTTCAGTGCTGGCAACCACTCTGGTTATCATTTCATGGTCACTCTGATGAACCGGATGGCGATTTAACACCTCATTTATAATAACATCCTCTGATAGGATGATCAAATCCCTCAATTCTCGAGCGCCCTCTGTTACATACTGCCTGAGGTAACTGTCCCTCAATAACTGATGTTCTTTACTTCCAGTTGTTATCTCATCCCAGTCTATATTGTCATAATTAAAATTACCCATAGAAAAAAAAAGCTAATTTTACTTCTAGATTTTACCCGTGTCTTTCTGTGGAAATAAGTAAAGAAAGTCATGTACCAAACTCAGGTGGAGGATATGGCTGAGCTGCATTGGCAAATAATTAATCACTGTTTTAAATTTTGTCACACTGGTTATGCTACAAAACACATGGTGAGAGACCGAGTACAATTTAATATCTGTAAAGTTGCAGTAATCATGGAATCTACTGAAAGACACTAAAATATTAGTTTTCTACATTGCAAGTGTGATCAAAAGCTTTGTGATTCTGTATGTTATTTTATGTAATATTGTATATAATTTTGTTATTGGTACTAAATTTTATTGGATACATAAAATTGATTATCAATAATAAAATGATATAATTTCTTTTTAATATTTACAGTTTAGTTAACATAACACTCTAAAGAATATTAGATGAGAATCCCATTTCATTTCTCAGAGAAAGTGTAGTATCCTATGCAAATTAAATCTGTATGAATAAGACACGTATTATAAAACATTAAAACCTTTATTGCACACTACGAACATTGTCAACAAGTTTATAACATTGTCATTAGTCAAACCTCTGAAATGAATATCTTTCAGTAACCAACAGCAACTTTTAATTTATCTTTACAAGTAACATTTTCTGGCTGCAAGTTCATGAATGGAAAGTCTACACATGAAGAAGATGATCACAGACAATGTTTTGTTCTGATGAAAATCACCACTTTCAGATGTTCAAACCTGTTTTGAGATGTTTGATAGCTGGATTTACAGTTCCATTATGTTATATGTAGCAGAATATGGAGTTAGATGTGACTATACATATAAGTGCACAAGCCTTGTAAGTCTGTCCAACTGCTTTAAATTATCTCCGTTTTTACTATTCTTACTTTATGATCACTGAAATCAAAGCACATAGAATTTGTCATATGAAAATTAAACATCAAAATATTTCTCTCTCTAGAGTATCTCTAAAAAAAAAAACAAAAAAAAAACAACAACAAAAAAACTCCAAATATTAACATTTCACATTATTGCATAAGTACATGAATGTTTAATGATTTAGATTATTATACATTTTAAACATGCTTATTAATAATAAAAGAAATAAATATTAAGTACATATAACTCTCATAACTCTCATTCAACTTCACATATAACTGCTCTAGTTTAAAAAAAAATAAGAATAATAAATAAAAAATTAAGGTTACATACAGCCAGAAGAAAGGAACTTCTAAGTTATGCTAAGCTCTATATATGAGGAACATAAAAGATAGAAGTGGAAGAACATTTGCAAGCTTCCAGTTCTGACAGATATATAATACCATATATATATTTATATACAAAACACTAACATTTTTACTATAAGCTCTGTGAAGGGAGCCTGAGAAAATATAAAACATCAAGACTTCAAATAAGCATTACAAATAAAAATATGAAAATAAATAAACAAATAAAGTGGGGAACTATTTACAAAAAATGCTGCGGTATTTATGAATAAATTATAAATTTCACTACAGATCTGGTAATTCAAAAGTTGAACTTCTATTTACAAGGACTAATCATTCAAACTATGTTCAATAAAATATACAGATAAAATAAATAATGTAATGACTAGAATACCATCTTCAATAGGTTGCATAAAATATCCACAGCAGATTACTTTTTACTTGCTGAAAAAAATATTTTCCACTTAACAACATAATCTTCTTGCAATGATTCTTGAACAATGCCAACTAATTTTTAAATCATATAAACAAGCAAAGGTTTGAGGTAGAAAGAAACATCCATTTACAATTGTTTCATTTTTTAAATACTCTTCTTCTTCCTGATTGTCAGCAGTTCATTTTATACTCCATATTGTACCACATATCTGTATGAGAGATTTATAAACAGGATTTGTGGTATGAAGTCTTTGTCTTCATGCTTCAGGACAATGATGGATGATATACATGTAAACATGATCACTTCAAACTAAAATGAAAACAAAGTTTCAAAGAGGTGTAAAAGCAAGCTTCTAAATCACAGGTACACAAACACAAATAACTGCCTATCACCCACTTGTGAACATTAGTCACCATTAGCTGCATAATGTGGGTCCTGAGGTGGCACAAATTTGGATCCAATTATTGGGCCTATACAGTGAAAAAGGAGTATTGCAACACCGAGATTTGGTTTTATTGGCAACTAGAGCACTTAAATGAGCTGATTTCACTCTTTATCCTAAGTCTTGCAGGAGCAAAAGAAAGGCAATGAGGCCTTAGAAATATGAGAATGACAGCAGTGACATTTCTCTTTGCATCATCAATAAAAATGACATCAAAAACCAACACTTTGAGCAAACATTTATCTTCTTTTCCCTTTCTCTAGAGATGCACAAATTTATGACAACAGCCATGCACAGCCTTTTTTGCATCTTGTATTAATTTTTAAATAATATTTTCTACCTTGCATCACTGCCTTTCAACTATACTTGTTTATGACAAAAGTGAAATTCTAGTGATCTAGGAAAT